>NC_052107.1:111858-202583 GCF_012273895.1 Zerene cesonia
ATGACAGATTCGAAATTCAAATGTAATATTTTTTTATAATTAAGTGTAACAGTATTTATGGCCAGACTAAGTATTATCTAATTAATAATTACATTTACCACAACAAATTAAAAATAATTACTGATATACATTACATAAGGCGATCTTATCGCTTGTCAGCCCCAGGTTAAGTATAAAGAAAAAGATAAAATAACTGTACACCAACTCGGGATCAGAAAAAACATTATTATATTGAAATTAAATTAATGACAAATAAAGTTTCTTGTTCCGAGATGCTGCAAAGTGGACACATTATACGAAATATATTCGCAAAATAGCTTGAATCGTTACAATTAAAATGAAATCACTTGTTTTGCAAATCTTGTAAATTTGCCAAAAGTCCCACATCCCGCTCGGAGCCAGCGAACAACGCGTTATTTATTGAAATTTGGTTACCACTCTGGGACGCTGATTTATATAATACACGTAACGCAAAAACAACATTTCATTATACTATTATATTTATCATTTTGTGAATACTTTAATAAGTAACTACATGCAGGTTTTTGTTTAATGTATAGTACTTTATTGCAGACAATCTTTATTAATATTGTAAATGAGAAAGTTTTTTACTTTGCTTGTCTTTCTTTCACGTTGCAACGAAACTATATCATCACATGATTTTTGTATCGGGAAATAGTCGGGAGGCTAAAGAGTGACAACGATACGTGGTGAAACATATCATTTCCAAAGAAAATCCTCATCCTCAAGTGATTGTAATAATATATACAGGTGTCATAATTTCGATTGTTGCCACGAAGATTCTGAACCTATTTTTGCTACTAACTTAAGTGTAGTGTGTAACTTTAGTGTTAAGTGTACTGACTTTACTCGTATTATACACTAAAGATAATGATTTTTATGACATCTTGTACGACCACAAGTTTAATTTATAATTTTTTGAAGAAAAGAAAGATCATTGATTGACTACACAGTACAAATAAACAACGACGCAACATTGAAAGATTTTTTTTTAAATAATAGATGAAATAAATCGATGTTGCCGCTCAGTATACGCTGCAACACAGTCGCAGCTTCAGACACACTACGTACAAACAGTCCTATAATATTAAATGAATTCAAAGCAACAATAATACTAAATTTTGCATAATATTATATAATTTTGAATGAATAGTTTGAAGCAACGGAGCAGCGCTCCCGCAACACGTGCCAAATCCCACGAGTTATAAATTATAAAATATATTCCGCACACGGACAACCTACACATTTTTTTAATTATACATATTATTGTTGTTAAATTTGGATTTTTTAACCTTTTTTTACCTTATTTACTTGTAATACAGATGAACGTGTAAACGTTTATAAATACTTGTATTCAAATACATATCACATCAAATAATTTAAAAGCAGTTTAATAAAGAATTTTCTCGAGCAGTATCATGATCACAAGTTAACACCTCTATAAATACTTTATAAAAATAAATGAGTGCACACGTTTGCTTTATACTTTTTCATAATGCAGACAAAGGACTGTGCTTTGTAGGAATCTCCGTCAACGCGTTGAGAGCGAGTGAGCGCACGGCGCCTACAATATTCATTGCAAATGGTATTAAGACAAATGCGACGGTTTGCTCTGTGCGCTGTACAGCTGAGCTGTTACGGTCTACACTCTTATGTTGTAGTCATGCGCCCTGTATGCAAATAAATCTCTGTGGAATGGTGGAATGTAGGTAAAATTAAACGAAACAAAAACATTTTGAACTATCAATGCAATTTTCGAGATTATATACTATTACTACCAACATACTTTAAGGATATTTTAACAAGGATTTTTTAAAAATAATAACATTAATAGAATTAAACTTAAACCAAATAACAGACTAGAACGTCTGGAGCACGCCGGTAACGCCATATAAATTAGCCTTGTGGTATTTGCCTGTCCGTAGCGTTCAGTCTGCAGACGCTCCGCGCTACGACTCATGTGAATGGTCTGCTAGCTTGCTACTCTCGGACAAAATCTAATATGTATGCTACCACATAATAAAACGTGCATAAATATGTCGCCATTTTATCCAATAAAAAAACAAAAAGAATATTTAGAGCCGATTGGAAAAATCACTTGAATACACTTATACTAGCATTGCAGCCGCGGCTTCGTCTGCAGATAGACGAATAGAAAACTCCGGGACTGTTTCCGGAGTTCTCCCCGCATAGTTTCAATTTTAAATAAGGATTTATTGTTCCACTTAAAAGATTTATTTTAAGGCATCAGTTCTATAACAATGTCCTATTATGCTTCGACGCTGCGCTGAAATACGTGACTTTTACTCACATTCGCCAGTTGCATTTAAATTTCCGCTTTGTATCCTTAAAAGGAAGTTTAATAGAACAGCATTGTGACTCTCATTGTGATCCTTATGAGTTTATTTGATGTATTTCCAGTTATCGTTCTAAGATGTCTTGTGAAATAATATTTCATCGATTCGTCATTTCTACAACAATAATTACTTCCACGACCATATGAGTATGTTTTTTTATTATAATATTTTTTCCCAAAGAACAAACTCCTAAAGCCTGATGTAGTGGTTGTATTGTTATTATAATCTACAACTATATTCAAAGTTACTACCTCAAGCGGCATACGAGCACAATGAAGAAATAAAATAAAATATATTTATTAGCAAGGACAAATATTAAATTGACAATGATGCTCTGTCTTCTGAACTAGGCTAATACCTATATCTCAGAATAAATGCGAAATCACATCGCAAACAGTCAGTAAAATCTTTTACCTAGAAAGACTTAAGCAAAGCAAGCATTAGCAAGCATTAGCAGGCGCAATCAGAGCTAGAAGCTAGTGTCAAAATAATAGAACTATTAGCCAGTCTCGTTGACGGACCGCACTAAACTAGTCATTACACGCGGGTATTGTTGCGCTCACAATGCAAGCTCGAATCGCCCTTCCCGCGCTCACAACAATGCTTTCTTGTATTGTGCTGAACTTTGCTCGATCCACTTATATTACATTACGTTTTGTGTTTCCCTTTCATTTGTTATGCCAGCTTGTAATGCTCGCTAAGTGGACGCTGTTTTATTTACTGTTTTTTTCACTGCTTAAATAATAAAAATGCTTGGTACTTAATAAATGTTAAAATCTATGTATTCACTAATAGCAGTGGCGGCTCGGTGGTGAGAACTTCGGACTTCAAAATCGATAAGTCGGGGTTCGAGACCGGGCGAGCGTGCAGGAAATAAATTGATTTTTCAAATTATCTGCACATGTAGATAACATCACCACTGCTTAAACGGTGAAGGAAAACATCGTGAGGAAACCGGCATGTCCAAGAATAAAAAGTCCGACGACATGTGACATCTGCCAACGATGATGACTGTTATGTTTTATCTCAGTTATCTATAAATTTTGTTAAAAAATCTTCCATCTGATGTTTTTACAACACTTTTTCTAACAGCTTTTCTTAAAAAAAAAATAGAAAATATTATTATTGTTTAAAAATGCATCCGCCCCCTCCCGCTGCGTTAATACTTAATATTCTATTACGACGTCTACCCACGTAAATAATGCAACAATAGAGCTACACAACTGCGTACTTTTTGTGACCTCTTAAGTATTTTTCAAATATTTTTTTTTGTGTGGAGATATGGTTCTTTGAAGATAAATACCAGCTTTTGACTAATATTTTGCGTTTAAACACATAAAAGAAGTGTAATAATTTCTATATAGTATGTCACATTCCTCCACATTTAATGCATATGATCCAGTAGTGTGAATGAAGTCGAAATTTATAACGATTGTATCATAACATCTCAAGATTTATAAACCCCAAATTATATGACATTAGTTTGCCATAGTTACATGAAAAATAAACACAATTAGACCATCATAATATAGTTCACTCATAAACAATGCACAAACTCAAAGTACAGGAACTAGAACCTACCACAAGCTTGGTAAAGACGTAAGTATCTCACAGACGCGGCACTCGCAGGAAATAGAGCCAGTCAAACGGAGGGTCTATATTTTATTTACTGTCGCGCTTCACAAAGCACAAGCAGTCTCGTGACATACGCCTTACAATGGAGATGCTTATATCGAACAAATACCCACTCAATGTAAAGTTTAAGTACTTGAAATACATTTATGCACGCTTCGGCACGAATAGAGCCAGCTAGCATCGGCGAAGGTGAAGATCGTCGTAATTTAGTAGCTACTGTGTTTCATTCGGTATGGGGGAGCCGGAGGCCCTATATAGTATTCTTCACCCTTCCTTCATCTTTACCCTTCCTAGTCCTTTCTCGGACTTAACCTTATCGATCCTTCTTCATCCCATTCCCATCCTTTATCCCACACCTTGTAAGTCGGCAATCCATTTGCAGACGCGTAAGGCCAGCAAATGAACATGGGTGGTGGTAACGTTAGGTTTTTTCATTAGCAGGCTAGCCGGCTCTTGTGCTGACAATGGCATAAAAAATATATATAAAGTTGAAAGTTTATGAGGACAGATAGACAGATAGAATAGGATAGGATATTTGTTACTCTTTACCGCTAAAAACCGCTGAACTGATGTGTATGTTAGCTATGTACATATATATTCGCTGTAAAAAAAAACTTAACTTCCATCTTTTGTAGCATCAAATAAATTAAATATTCTGCTAGATATTTTTATATGATATACACACAAGACAAAGATTTCATAGAAAATGTTATGAATTTTTAAAAAGTAATGTTATCTTCACATTTTTTAACTCAAAGTAACCTTGATACAAACTTAATCAAGTTCGTTTAGTAATATGGAAAAGCTAAAGTAAGAGAAATCAAGAAATCAAAAAGGATTTTTGTAAAACATGTGATCATGGAAGCTTTGTTTAAATAGCGAAGTAAGTTGTAGGGCGAAAGGCGATAAGCTTTTATCCGACATTACGTAAGAGCTGCTTCATTATTCACGATAATGAATTGGATAGTATTGTTAGTTGCTTGCTGTAATGCACGGCCACACCTGATCTGCGAACTGTTTTTTTCCAAGTTTGTGAAAATTATGAGTATGTTTTCTAATAAACTGCATACATGAAAAGAACTATCACATTTCTGTTGAGTTCTTGAATACTGACGAAGACTAAATGAGTTTTCTTCATGCAATATTAAATTATTTTTTGATTAAACGAATTGAAATAAGTGCATTACGTAATATGTGCTTGTTTACTAAAAAACCTAGCATAAATAACACTCCTCAGTTTGTATATAATTTGGGCTTCAGTAAAAACAGTAACACTTAAATTAACAATTTCAAGAGTAATGTCATTGTTTTGTCTCGTGTCTATTTGAAGTACGAGTAACACTTATATCGTTCGTTCGCTCAGCAGTCCGCTGCTGTGGCCACACGCGATACTGAGCCGTTTGAATAACTAAAACGCAGTTAACTGGCTCCGTAAGAAGTCAGTTCGGACGACATGTTGATTAGTTTGTTTGCAATATTTAGCGAGCTCCGTTCGATTGCGAGCGGCGCTTTACAAAGGCACGGTAATTGAGTACGACTTTATGTTAGCGAGTTATATTGAACAATTTGTATTGCTGTGTACGTGGAGTGGTATTGTTGTCGGGAACAATCACGGCTTTCAACAAAGATTTAAATTAGTGGGTTTCTCGCTTCATACAGTTAGTAAGAATATTATTATTATTCACTTAAATGTACCTCAATTTGAATACAATAAAACATTTAATGTTTGTGTTATGATAATATGATAGCTAGAAAAAAATGCTACAAATATTGCAACAATGATATAATACTCATAATGCAACATGGTGGCATAAAATCTTGTATAAAAAACTTATTTCACCTCCACTACCTTCTTTTATTACAGTATTTGTATGTATAGATATACAAATAATATAACGTTGAAAAGTTTGTTTGTTCGCTCATCTCAGGGACTTCTGGATCGATTTCGATAAGTAATTCTTTGTCTATACGGATGTACGTTATCCCTGAGTCATAAAGGCCCGTTTTTCGTACGGGGCGAACTCACCGCAGACTAATAATGAATAATTGTGTATAGTTAAACACTTCGCAGCTTTAATAAAGCACGATATCTTTTTAAGAGTATATTTAGAATGCATCAGGTTTACAAGTGAAGCGCGTGTTCACTCGCAGCCTCCTCGGGGACACTGTAACCTTTTACGCACGCCTTATCGTGCCTCTGCGGAAATAAATGATGTAAGCCTTCCGCTTTTATCGCTACATCAAGAGGATTCATGTGTAGGTTTACTGAATGACCCGTTACTGACGATAATTTGGTTAGCTTGTAAGTGCAGTAGTAAAATTTACTGTCCATTTCTGTTGTCAACATCTGCATATTATTAGGCTAACATTGTGGAAGGATCTGCTCTGGTAAAACGTGTTCTTTTATGTTTTAC
The DNA here is from genome assembly GCF_012273895.1 of Zerene cesonia. NCBI lineage: Eukaryota > Metazoa > Arthropoda > Insecta > Lepidoptera > Pieridae > Zerene > Zerene cesonia. Next base: position 118,286 of record NC_052107.1, read on the forward strand.
GTATATCCTTACTAATTATGAAAGTGGTAATATTTTTATTATATATTATCCTTGCAAGCAGTCAGCGCGGAAGTTGAAAACTTTTCCACAGTGTCGAACTAAGAATTTACTATTTATCCTTAACAGTTAGGCGACTGGAGATTAAATTAAAATACTGTCCAAAATTATTATAAAAATATTATAAACAAATGAAATATATTCTAAACAAATATAATTCATGCACCTTTATATTTAAAAAAATGATAGTTAAAATTTAAAAATCTTCATAATTCAAATAAAAAAAAACTTGTTAACAATGTTTAATCGACTCACTTAAGCGCATGGGTTACATTGAGTTATACAACAGTAATGAACCAAGCACAATGTGTGATTAAGAAATGAATAGTTGAAGTGACTCGATAACCGCGAAGGTCGAGAGGATCCGCGATCGCAAAGAAAACAAGCGGAGAAAAACGTATTTTCGTGCTCATAAAAATGTTTATAAGCTACAAAAAAGATGAAAGAGCGCTTCCTGTAAATGATGAAATATATCTGTTATATCAGTGGGGCGGGCGCGGGGGTGAGGCGCGAGTTGGGCGGCCGGGCGGAGGGAGGGGCGGCGATACAGATCTATTTCTAACAATAATGCGAGGATTTTCGGCGAATCTGTAAACATAATCAGTGCATTTATATTATCTTCGATCTATTAATGTACGAAGTTCATAGATGTATAGACGGATGTTACATTTTGTAATTTAAAACTGAATTATTTCGTCTTTTTTCATGGGACATTTAGATTTTTCGTTGTAAAATCGCAAACCTTTATATCTTTATATCATTGGTTTTTAAAATGAAAATAAGTTATTGCATGTGTGAATTTAGATTCTACCTGTGTTATTAAAATTCGTCCAACCGTTTATTATCCTGACACTAACTGTGCGACGGAAAAAAATTGTTATCAATATAAAAAAGTTCCGAACAATATTTGAGACATATTATTTATAACAAGCGTTAGATAGTTGAATTTTTTTAAGAACAGATAAAGAATATTGTGGCAAGATTCTTAATAAAAAAGAACATTCCTTAATTGCCTTTTAAAACCAGTTTTTCTGGTACCCTCCCTGCTGCGTGCTAGCACAATGCTTGCCGAAGCGTGTTTGATTGCCTTATTCAGGATGATGATATTAGTGCTATTAGTGGGAAAGGACAGGATAAATTAAAAAACATAATGTTATAGTGTATATTAAGCAAGCACTGAGGCAAGCAACTGAGGCGAGCGCCGCAAAGCAGCTAAGCAGGCTGTTTATCATCCAAACAATTTTCAACGTCCGTTCCCTAATTAAGTTTCAGGCTGTATTCGCCGCGACGCTTGCTCTCCGTGACCTGCTTTGTTTCCTCGCAAGGAATAACTTAAAGAAAATTTGCTTAATAATGTTGCATCATTACAGTTTTAGTATAAAATGAATACTTTAAAGTCTGTCTATCGTTTACGTAACATTTTTTAATTTTTGTAAATTTTTACACTTTGATCTATATCGCACTATTGTAGGTTTTATAATAGGTCCGGTTTCTAACGTATTTAAATATAAAAAAAAGAATTAACGCTAGAGACTTTACTGTTCAGAATCTTAAGAAATTAGTGTCACCAAAGTGAAACAAAAAAAAACAAAAATGGCGTAAGACTCCTTTTGTTATTTTATCTTGCTTCGTTCCATGAAATTAGTTACAATTCTCTAAATAAGGTTACAGTTCCGCGGTCAGCCTCAGAGAAGTTCCCAAATAGAGGTGGAACGTAATTTCTTGTATCGGTTTAATCAGTGAGCCGCAGAGCCGTATTATAGCTAGTTCCCGACCACAAAACTTCGTCTGGGAAGAAAAGTTGTGGTCCCAGGTGGTGGCAATTGTAGCGCATTGTCTCGCTACGGGCAGCTGTAAATAACAGAACTTGTTACGACTGCCGCCGTCTACGAGCCGGCCGTAGTGCTACGCCGTAGCACGTAGTACTTTACTCTCAATTACTTTCGCTATCTTTGGGAGTTGGGAAGTAATGACTAATAAATACAATAACGGTAAAAGGTTTTAACTTTTTTTTTCTTATAAATTGATAATGAAACTGTTGAATACTATTTGTGTCTTTAATTTCTGTACATTGCTTGAAATTCTTTTACCGCTTCTATTTACCGTTCCCTAAATTACAAATAAAATTGCTAATAATTATCTTGAACAAAAAGCTAAATCGCCTTCAAATTGTGAAAATTGATCTAATTGAAATGGAACCACACGGGAGGCAAAAGCTTTCGAATAAAAAAAAGAATCTTCAAAGTTTGTTCACGCAGTTGAAATTTCCGAGATAACAAAGCGAAAAGATAGATAGATACTGTTGAATCGATAACGTCCACCTTTTTTATGAAATTGATTGAAAAGGTCAAAAAATATATCTATATATATAAAATTCTCGTGTCACAGTTTTCGTTGCCATACTCCTCCGAAACGGCTTGACCGATTCCTCTGAAATTTGGTAAGCATATTGGGTAGGTCTGAGAATCGGCCAACATCTATTTTTTATCCCGATATTCCTACGGGATACGGACTTACGCGGGTGAAACCGCGGGGCGCAGCTAGTAGCTATATAACAATGAGCAAAACGCTAAATCACGTCAATCTACTTCAAGCGCCTCTGCTTTTCATGAGGCTACAATCTGCTGAGTGTTCAAAATGTTTGCAAGTTCAGTACAAAGTGTACTGGGCTGACCGCCACCCACTTCTGGCCTCGTGAGGTTTTGATATTGTTATAACAAACTTGTTATTTGTTTCCTCTCCCGCCAATACTCTCATTATGCTTGTTACCTTTTACTCGGGTTGCCTGGAAGAGATCACTTCTAAGTGAGAAGGCCATCCAATAAATTATATTCTTTTTACTTTTTTAACCATGTTTTAAGTTCCTTTAATTGTACAATTTTTGTAGAAGAGTAAAATAAATAAATAACAAAGAACCAGATAGTTGTTACTGGAAAATTTAAAATAATGCTAAACGAAGAAATAGAAAAATGAACGAAATTTGCAGTATTTTAAACATAGCCTAACTACACCGGGAAGAATTCAAATTCAAAATGATTTAAATTCATAATGTATGTATTTAGAAAATTAAAATATCTAGTCAATATGTACAGTGTATGATGAATATTGTCAAAGGGGAAGACAAAAATACAATAGTAGGCTTCTGAATATGAAAACTAAACAAAATTGTAAGCAACTTTATTCATATACTCATTATAGAGATTTCAACCGATTTACAAAAAGGAACAGATTTTCTATTCGACTGTATTTTATGTGTTCGTTTCATTAGAAATGTTGATTGGGTGACACGATTTTTATGATTATTTTATTATTTGAAAGCTGGTACCTTTCGTGTGGTCCTATTTAAATTTGGTCTAGTTTGGACTTTTTTGTTAAAGATAATTATTTCATATCTTTTAAACACACACCAACACATTTTTATTAATTAACAGCAATGAATAAATTATATGCACAGTGCACAACCAAATCTCCTTAAATCCAATTTTAGTTTTTATAACAACAATTCAAAACACACTACGAGACGAAATCGAATCTCGCTCAAAGAGCCACACAACGTTGCATACTAAAACTGACTCACAGTACGATAATTAAAATACTACTGCTTAAAATATGAAAGCTAAGGTCCGACACCTCGCCAGCGCTTGGCTGCACACAATGCCCGATTGGTCCCAGCCCCAGCGCTGGGCACCTCAGCACAATGGAACACAAACAATGCAGAGCAGGCAAATAAACCAGACGCACGAAGAGGTAAGGTTTCACATGAAGCTTTACATATTAAGTAAAAATCCGGATTACATTGTTTTAAATACATTTTGAGTTAAAAATGTAATACATATTCAGGTTAGATACAAATATTAATTTGTTGTTGTGTTCTTCAAGTTTATGGGATCTTTCTTCAATATTTCGTTAAATTATTTAAGTATTTTTCTTCTAACGAGTAAAAAGGAAAAAGGTGTATTTGAATAAAATGTCATCTATTTCAAATATGTATTTTTTTTCTTATTTATCAAAATCACATGTCATTACAGATTGTAACCCAATGCAACTGCGATTTAATAAGAAAAACTTACAACTAAAACTAAGCACCTAACTAATAATAATTAAGTATAACATGATATATGATATATATGTATAACATGATGTAGCTCCCTGCTATAGTTCACCATATGTTTCAGAAACAAATGTTTATGTTAATTATTATATAATTTGTATAATTTTCACATTACTTTAATTTTGTGACAACTTTGGCAAAAATAACTGAACCCACTTAAAATTATTATCATTGGTAATTTGTAATATATCGCTTATAATTAATTACATCTCGTTGGACCATTTGGTTTTAAATTAGGTACATTTTACTCGATAACTGTTTGAAGATCCGACCGGTTATAAGCAACTGTTTACCCGGCTCCGCTCTGCTTAATAAATCTCGCCGAGACCGATTTCAATTGAACGAGATTGAATATAATCCTACGCGTTTTATTATTTTAATATGCTAGTACGATTCATATATGGAATTACAATTTCAATAGATAATGTGGTAAATGCTAATTCATTTTCACATTAAAACGGTAACCGGCGATGCGCCTGGGAAGTTAGTTTCATATAACTTATCTCTAACAGATTTTGGTTTTGTTTTTAGGGCTATCAATGTATTATTATTCAAATTTATTTAAACTCCAACATAAACTGAAACAAATGTTTATTCAACTAGATTTCGTTTAGAAGCGCTTTCGAATCGTCGTAATACAGAAGAATTATAATTTACCACCATTCCATTTTTGACACTCGGATATCTGTTTGCAAGAAAATTAGTAGTTCTTTCCTAAATCTTTATAATATATTGTTACCAGGCGACAAATCCAGTAAACCGAGTGACGTACGCTATATCCGCTCGCGTGTGTGGCGCCTTCTGTAGACTGCTTTTAGGATTCCGCCAAGTAAATGTGGGATCGAGGTTATAAGGAGAGAGAGATAAAAGTATTTTCGGCAAACTGAGAAGGCATGCTTGGTACTAGCGAATGTATTTTGTATTGTTCTTAGAATCTGGGTACATTTAACGTTTTATTTATTTCTTGCAAGCGCTGGAGAGACCGCAGAACAGCTGACTATCTTCCACGAGACTCGGAGTTTATTGTTCGTAAATATACGAATGTAATCCTCTTTACTGCCTGTTTATTTATTATATTTTGATATGAACAAAATATACTACTTAAGGAACATGGTAAATAAATAAAAATTAATAGGACATCTGGTTATATTAATGAAACCGATAAATTTCGATCATGACGAGCCGGAAACAAAAATCTACTATATAAAAATAAGTCGGCTTTTCCTTCCTGACGCTATAACTCCAGAACGCACGAGCCGATTTCCACGGTTTTGCATTCGTTGGAAAGGTCTCGGGCTCCGTGAGGTTTATAGCATAGAAAATTCAGGAAAAAATTCAACGGAAAAACGGGAAAATTTATCACATACAGCCATCTGGTGGCGAAACGGAGTTCGCCGGGTTTGCTAGTATATTATAAATATAACCATAAATGGTGACGTTATTTCAATTTATTTCAGACTTGTTAATTAGTTCAGAAATATTATGTGTCAGCAAATGAAAGCGGCGTGCTCGTAACGACCTGTATCGTGATCGGATCGGTTTCGGATGACGTCATCACCGTTAACAGTCGTGTGCTATCTGATCTTGTTTCCGAACTATTGTTTATAATTACGTAATTTAAGATATTATCGTAATAAAATACAACTAGCTGTGACCCGCGGTTGAAACCGCGTAAGCGTGCTGCGTAACCGTATCCCGTAGGAATATCGGTATAAAAAGTGCCTGTGTGTTATTTCAGTTGTCCAGCTATTTACGAAGCAAAATAGTATTATTATTCACCAATAGATGTCAGGAAAAAAAAAACACGAATAAAACACGAATATGACATTATTTCAGTTGTCCAGCTATCTACGAAGCAAAATAGTATTATTATTCACCAATAGATGTCAGGAAAAAAAAAACACGAATAAAATACGAATATGACATTTTCTAAAAAAAATTTCTAGCTAGATCGATTTATCGCCCCCGAAACCCCCTGTATACTAAATTTCATGAAAATCGTTGGAGCCGATTCCGAGATTCCAATTATATATATATATATATACATATATATATACAAGAATTGCTCGTTTAAAGGTATAAGATATACGTGATCTAAAAAAAATATTATACGTCCTTCTATTATTTAATATTTTGACTATCTTCTTTTAATTTAAATCAAATATGTCTTATTTCAGTAACTCGCAATCACTCAATATGTATGGCACAGTTAAGCAACCATATTGTTTAAAAACCTTTACCGACATTAATTTACATTATATTATCTTATTTAAAAACTATTTGTAACCATATTTATTTATAACCGTATATTTAATTAAAAACAAACATACTGAAAGTAATTAAAAATGATTGATACTCAACAATGGCGTCCTTCATTTGATTGGCTCTTTGTGCGATAAATACACAGCGAACTACAAACAATACGTTCATTTTACAGATTGTAAAGAGTCAATTTCACCTTTATCTATGAAATAATTAACGAGTGAATAATGTTAAACAGATATAAAGTGGGTCAGATGCAAGACTACAAGCTGAGCACGGATTTACAGCCATTTTGTTTGTGAACCGAGCGAAGAGAATATTTTTAAAGCGCCACACACGCGGGACGGTGAATAAAATGTAGTTAATAACCTGTACGAGTTTGTGTGTAGATGGTAGACGTGGGTATGCAGTCAGTTCTGCTTTGTTTTTACCCATTTGCGCGTTAAGTTCTACATTTATTTTCGTTTATTTTAAACATATTGTTGTGGATATAATTGTGTTAACACAAAACTAAACCGCCTTTAACAGGTTTAGAATACACGGGAATTAACCAATTACACGGGAGGCACAATCCTTGCATAAAATGCGGACGATTAATAAATTTAACTCATTTTAAAGCCAATGCCAGTATGCGAAATTTTGGCTAGTACAAACGTTATGTATATCATATCAAATACTAACACCTACGGGTATACTAGATTACTACATTAGCAAAGAAATTAATTTGCCACGAACCCAAGGTAAGGAACAACAACATAACAGCTTGAACTGTGATGCTGCTGTATTTATGAAATTGTATTCAACAATAAATGATTACGAACCATGTATATATCAGACGTATCAGACTGTATTGCTGTAGTAGACGCTGAATCTTAAAGGTTTCAGTGCCGGTCAGTGCCCTGATTCAATGGCATAGAAGATGCGAAACCATTCTCCTAACTGTCGGATAACACACTAATTCATGATCACCTGTCTGTTATTTTAACTTGAACTATCCAATATTTTTCGAAGATTTTTCTTATATAACCAAATTACAATGGCAAGCAAAAAAAAATTTTTTTGAGGATTACCATCGTTTCAAAAACATAAGGCATAGCATAATCAAGGGTGGATCCAGCTTTGTTTTCAAGGGTTCACATAGTCACTGTTAGTCCACAATAAGTTATAATTTTGATAATAGATATAGATTCAAGCAAAAAGTACTACTTTATTAATAAATACATTATATAAGTATTGTGCTGAAAAATTCGTACCTAAATAAAAGAAAGATCTCTCCGCTGTCGCTGGACGAACACGTAGTGTACATAAAAATTTTCAGGCCAGGTCATGATACCTACTGTGATGATATTTCTCATACATGTTTTCTTTCTTTTTCTTTACCTTTTTAGTGTACGCTTCTGATTTACGCATATAACAATTTGACAACAAAACATTTTACCCTCTAGACAGAATTCAGCAAAATAAGAATTGTCTATTTTATTACGAGAACATTTTATGAGAATATTAATATTATAAAATATTCACTAAAATACCGGCAACGAGATTCGCATTGACCGCTTTCTATGACTTCCGGTCGACAAATCACTTCTGTGGCATCCGCTCTGAAAAAGGTAATTTCCTGTCATACATAATACTACACGCAGTAACATTTGGTCAAAAGTAATTTATATCAATTCACGAATTTTCACCCATACAGCGGAATGTTTTGTGTTTTATTGATATAGAATATATGAAAGCACCCTTTTGAAGGAAAGGTCTCTGATGACCTGTTTTCTATTTTATTTTCAGAAGAGAAATTTTCCCCGTGGTTCTCATTTCTTCGTCAATTATCGTATTGTATTCACGGATAAAATAAATAAAATCGTACATAATATTCACAATTAAACAAAAACATTATTTTTATAAACATTATTCGAGCAAATACTTGAACAGACAACGTAAGCCGTTTAAAGCAATAAATAACCAAATCGAGTGAAAAACGGCGCAAAATTAAAATGATTGGAAGGTGACAAAAGCAATACGTTAGGGCGGGATAAAGTCATAAAAATGGCGTTATTTCGCGCCAAGTCAATGGGAAATATAAATAAACGGCACTATTTCACACTCGGCTTGTTGGATCGCGCGAAATAAATCATGGACAAGGAAGGATGGTTCTAAAACCTATCCATGCAATGCCGTGACAAACTGCCGCCAAAAATGTGTTTAAAAGAAATGTATGTAATAGAAGGTGATAAGTAACTTTACCGTTAATCTTACCGTTGATTTGCAAATTACAAATGTATCTTTATAACAACATTTTTGGTAAGACTACACTTAGAAACCAAATCGTAAATGCAAATTTCGATGTTTCGACAACCGCAAGCCTGGGACAGCCTCAACATTGATACAATGGAACAGATAATGAACGCGTAATATTTGGGCTTTAATTAATTTGGAGAGTGACTCGCATCCGTTTGTCATTAATCAGCTCGGAGCCGACAATAGACTTAATTGAAGATGCTTGGAACTTTATAAGGACATTCTTAGCACGTCGCGAACGTCGCACGGAATTGGGTCGCTGTTACATTTTTTGTATTACTTGTAGGCTTGACGTGTCTAATTGTACTTGAATTAATGTTTTTAATGTTGTATTTCGATTTCAATAGATTATTTTAAAATATGTGGACACATGAAAGATATAAATCACATTCCCTAATTCAAAAATAATACATTTGCTATATTATTTTCGAACCAGAAATCTCGCTTCATTATCTGATTTTATATTTTTTTCGCATAATATCAAAACATAATAAAACAAAAAAGCTACCACTAAGCCAGTCAAAACTATTTGAATCCCTAAAAGTAAAACTCTCTGCCCCATAAGCCCGTAGATTCAGTTTTAATCCGCAAAAAATGGGATAGTGTCGGTGTCAAATGTCAGCATGTATTATCCAAGGAACTAATGCGTGCGAAGCGGCGCGACACGACTAGTACATTAGCCGCGTCACTGAAAGCTCAAATATTTTTTGTCAAAACATAAGCCATTTATCACATGTGCTGCTCTTTGTTACAAAATATACACATGTAACTACACAATACCCTTAAAATGGGTTTTAGACCTCTCTTTAGAAAGGTTGTCCAAGGTAAGAATGAGTAAGTAGTTGCTACTGATAAGAAAATGAATATATTACGCGGTGTTTATCATGAATTAAATCGTCGCTTTTAAGAATTTCAGAACGTTGAACGTTGAACGTTTGAGAGCGAGCTTAAGTATTAATAATACTAATAATAATTATACATTTTCATTACTTGCTCTTGTTTCCCTTAGCGAAGACATCGTTTATGAATCGAGTGCAATTGGCCAAGAGCACCTATAAATAATGCATTCATCGTTCTTAACTTTAACATGAAGCGGAAATAAATTTCTGTTTAATATTATAATTAAAACTGAAAAGGGAGGAGGTGAATAGAAGCCGATGTGGCGCGTGATAACGAGAGCGTCAGACTCTCGCCACTTTGCCGCAGAAATGAATCTGTACTTAACTTCATTCATTTTTCGGTGAAGCCACGAGCTTTAAATTTATTTAGACCACTTGAATTATGTTAAATCCGCAAGAGTTAATTATTTTTTCTGCCTGTTGCCAACTATTTGGAATGTACATTTGAAATTGCAATTTTAAGTTTTCACGGAGTGTAAACAAAAGCTTAACACTTTATTACACGTACGAATTATTTTGCCATGACCTTTGCTACTAGTAAAATGTTTACCGATGTAGTAAATCTAAACTAATATTATGAAGAAGAAACATGTATGTATGTATGTATGTAATGTTTTCAATTCAATTTTTTCACCATAAAAAAGCTGCATCTTCACGGAGTAAGCTATGTGTGTACCACGATTTAAATAAAATATTAATGTAGTATCTACAATTGACAAGATCGGCAAAGATTTTTATCGAAAATGATTAATATTATTACATACAGATTCGTAGGTAACAACTATTATTGCACAATAGCACTAAAAATAGCACAGAGTAAAACTGTCGTTTCCCGTATCTGCTTTTATGTATGCTTGTTTTTTATAACCTTCGCACAGTACGTAATTCCGAATATACACTAAAATTAGTTGAAAAACGAATACCATAATCGTTTACAATCTTCTTTTAACGTCTCTTCTCCCTAATTATTTCGAAACCCTGAAAGAAGATAATATATTTATTTATTTTATTTATTTAACTCTTCAACAACATTGCACATAGAAGGAAACTTAAAGATAATAATAATAATGAGTAAAATAAAGCTTATAATTTGTTTGGCGGCCTTATCACTTAGAAGTGATCTCTTCCAGGCAACCACGGTAAAAGGTAACGAGCATACTGCTAAACTATAAGCGGGACGAAAAACAGATACTTTTAAACATTCAATCAAATTTACATACAACATATACATATATTTACACAAATATATACATATACACACATACATACAAATATACATATTATATATATATATATATATATATATATATATATATATATATATATATATATATATATATATATATATATATATATATATATATATATATATATATATATATATATATATATATATACATATAATTATATAATCGTACAAAATTAAACTATAGCTTCTATGTTGCCGGAAACTATTATGTAATAATTTTGAACTGTTAAGTATTTTTATATATTTTCAATAAATGACGTAATCTTTTATGTTTCTCATAAATGTACATTATTTCTTAATGTGTATTATCCAACCTCCGCCCCACGATGACAAATGCTTATGCCGATGGATGTTTCATTCATCGGATTAAGAAGAAGTAATTGGTGTAGTTCAACTCGTTTGTTTAAATATTCATGGAAGCCATTTAAACAAAAACAAAATATACAGCGCCATTAAACAAAGCCTATGACTTGAGAGTTGACGTACGCTTAACATCTGTAAGTGTGGCGAAACTTACATGTGAACGTTTTCAAAGCCGTCCAAAGGCCATACACAATATAGAATTTCTTAGATATCCAGCTATCTAAGAAATAATAGCATATCGAGTGTTACCAGCAATACAACTTTCCTCTATATCATATCTATTAAAATAAATACAGCTGATGACTTTGATTGTTTGAACGCGCTAATCTCCGGAATTGGATGAAATTTCGTACAAAGATAGATTGAGACCAAAAGAAAACGACCTAGGAGTTTTTATTAACTTATACATACAATTTTTAAAAAATAGATAAATATTTAACTTAAATCCCACGGCAACAAGAACCATGCGGGGAATACCTCGAGACTATCTGTCTTTTCCTTTGATTACGCGAGAGTTCCATATAAAAGGTGATACGTCACATAACGTCAAACATAAGAAAAACAAGCCACGAAGCATCACAGAGCGTTCTGTTGTTACTTCTTACCAACATTTCGAATTCGTCAAAGCTTCAAACGACTCTGAAGATGAGCGGACGCGAATTTAATTTGGTATAAAGTTTGTTGAACCTAGGGTTGCGGATAAGCACTAAATAGCATTTACAATAACTCGTAGAATAACAATTCTCTGTAAAACATCCTCTTTGGTTGACGCTTTTCTTGTCGTTGTTGTTGCAATTCGATCATTTATTCTAAGTGTTTTGTCTTGTTTTTGCAGTGATAAATTAACGAGAATTTAATCCTTAAAAATAATTTATATATGAAAATAATTTTCATTACTGATAAGTCACATAATGTTTCCATAAATAATGTTCACTTTCCCATTTCGTCGCGTTTCACATAGAAATGTGCATCAAAAAAGCTATTTCCAATGAAGAAAAAATATTGAGATGAATATTTGGCGTCCCTATTGAAGCCACAAATTCAAGCTGCAATGAATGAGCATGCAGCCGGGAGCCGGGAGCCGGGAGCCGGCGGATCATAACCGAACATTTTATTCTGCTCACAGCGATTTTGGCTTCACTTTAAACGGAGGTTTAACCTCCGTTTTAAGCGAAAACGTTTTGCCCAATAAATATTTAACGCTCTTTGAATACCTCCACTTACTCTATTTTGCGCTGCTTTTGATTTATAAATGGTACGAGATTATTATTGTTTGATAAACAACGATGCAGCAAGTTTGGTTCAAATATAGTCTACAATCATGGCTAAGTAATTGATATACTTATGTGCGTTCTTATGGTTATTTAGTTAGTTTCATCTGTATGTTTGTAGGTTGATATGTACCCGACTCGTTTAGGGTCGTTTATATCCTCATTTTAACAAACGGTTTTAATTCAAACTTTGTACTCTTATCAAGGATCGGCGAATACACAATAATTTGTAGAATTTCTCCTTTTATCCTGATAACGTTTGCTAGGATTTTATTATGTCCTTACCTTTGCTCTGTATAAGTGTATATATACTATGTGTACAGTGGAAGTGGGGCTATTTAGTTGGTTTTGTTATTAAAGCGCGTTAATTAAACCTATTGTCATTTAATGTATAACATAATTTTAGAAATAAGGACGACGAAAAGATAATTTAAACAACACAATATTTCAAACAGTGCTCTATAAATGAGACGTAGGTACTTGACTTTCATAAAACTAAATCAATATGAGATACGTGCATGACTTCATTGGACGTTAGAACTTTTTCCATTTTTCCAACTCGGCCTTTGCAAAAATCACAATGTTCATTCGAAATATGTAATTTTATTTTACTACCCGGATAAAATTATAATTGGAAGTGATATACATAATAGTGAAGTGATTTAAGGTCGTTTCTGCGCATTAAATCTTTTGAGATTGCGGTTAAAAATGTCTAAAATGACCATGAACTGAACTATGATAATGACTTTAAATGAAATATCTACCCCGTCAAGATTTCATCAAGAAACATCGAAAATTAGAAATGTATAAAATACTGATTCCCTAATTGAAAACTAAAATGTGAGTAAAGATTTCTCAACAAGAGCGGCTGATGAGCGTTCAATAAGTTTTGATTAGAATTAGAAGAGTTTTGGTTGAACGGTGGTGCGGGCGAGCAGCGGGCGAGCAGCGGGCGGGGCGCGGACGGAGCGGCCCGTGAGCGGAATACTGAACAAATTGTAATTTCGACCGTCGCAACTTGCAGAATTTACTTGGAATTTATTAAGAGAACGTTATGCTGGTTCATTTCAGAAATCAACAATTTCAAACTCTTTATTGAATCACGCTCAATAAATTGGAACATTGTTAATATAATGTGGTTTATCCTTTATAAACGTAGTTAAAAACTGAATATATAAACGTACATTAATCAAAAACTTTTTCCATACCTAACTGTCCGCCCACGGTTACGCATCCATCTATGTAACAATATTCATTGAGAGAAATTTTCTAAAAAAATATTAAGCAAAATTGCTTCAATACACGGCGAAGTTTTCAAAAAGAATTAGTTTCCAAGTTCTTTTTTCTTTGACTTGAGCTTTGAATAGATTCACAGAAGTTTCACCGGGGAATCGGCACGCCTGAAGGCATCCCTTCCCGGCAAGGATCCACAGAAAAACCCAACCACCAACACAGCTACTATATATTGATGGAGAAGATAATATTAAATCCTTGTATTTTTATTGTTCCAAATCATATGTTAACAGTTAACAGTACTTAGAAATAAATACATCAAAGATGTCAGTTAGTCTTTCCGATCCTATCCATAAGCTTGTGATAAAGAGACAGCAATAAATACGGAAACTCGTTTAAGTGTAGCTGTCGCTCCTCCCGTTGGCAGGGGACGGACAATTGGCAACACTTCGGCGACGAGCTGCGAGCAAACATGGCGTCGGTGGGATGAAGCATTCGCCGCAAACTCGCTCGAATCAGGTTAATGTACTGATACTTGGCTCTCCGCACCACTACACGACATGCAGGGCCGTGCCTGTGAATTGCTGAAGGATCTGTTTCTTCGTTTACCGATGTATTGACGGGAGATTCGGTTTGCGTATTCATTACTCGTTTTTTATGAATGCTAATTTGCTGAACGTTCAGTGACTGTGTATAAGAAAACCCTTTACGAATTTTTTAAAATGGTTAGAGACTATAAAAAATAATGGAATTATTATAGTGATTTATTTACAAAATCGTTAGTTTCAATCTAAGCATTAAAAGCAACAACTCAAATTTACATAGTGTGTGAGGATGCCATAACACTACATTTCAACTACCCTTAGCATAGTATTATACAGTTTTCGTGATCTTTGTAAGCTATAACCTCTCGATAGATAAAGTATCGAAATAAAATATCTAATAGTCTTCTAGAACAAAACGGTTAGTGGAGTGGCCTAAGCAAACACGTCGTTAAATGCTGAATACCTTGAGTCTCTATAGAAATTGAATATTATTGCAAGAGAGAGCCCTCCACTGCACAAACATGAGTGGAGAGGGCTTCAGTCCTCACGCCCGCGCCGCGCCTTCTGAGCCTCATTGCCTGTGCACACATATAACTGGTATATAATACATTCGGGTTTACATTAATGATTGATTTTTCTCAAACTTTATTTACATACACATCTACGTTGTAAAACTGTAAGTCTGTTTGTAAGGGGTACCTAGAATGTATCTCTTCTCGTTAAAAACTTATCTTTTATTTAAATAAAGTAAACTTTTAAGCGACAACGTTCTGTCAGTAAAGAATATAATGAATTTATTCGCACGAAAATTGGTTATACATTGTTGCAAACAACGTAGCTACATTAATTATTTATTTATTGATTCAACTAATGGTATAATCGAATTAATAAATTTATTTATAGATGAAAGAATACGTTATATTGGACCTTATCCACGCGATAGGATGATCTCATTTAAAAAAACATTTGAATAATTCAAAAGAATATTGTCGTCCTGTAAAACTTAGCGCTTCAATACCATTAATCACACAATACCCTGCCACATTACAACAGGCTATAAGCTAAACAATATACACCATACAACCATACACTCAATACACCATACAACACACCACAAAAAGCCTCAACACGCCTTAACACGTCATAACATAATACACACACACTATAACACCATAAGGTGGTACTTAGATGCTTTAAATACTGTGAATGGGCCATATGATATTTGTAAAAAAGTAGCAAATAGACAGAAAGTGCCGGTTTGGTTTTGTGCGGTTCAAACGGGCGAAGCCGCGCGAATAAGCTAGTTAATTTTTAAAATTTTTTATCATTTTCGATATTTCATAGTTTCTTTCTTAAAACATCCAAATTACAAATCAACAATGTCTAAATTCGATATCTACTCAATGAACAAAGGGTTCGGTGCTGAAACTTTCCTCACTTTGTCATTTAGTTCTGAAGATTATTAAACTCAAATACCAACTAGCCTGATAATAATTTAGAATTTAAAATCTGAATGATTTGTGGATTGTAGTTCTAGACTGGGAAAACAAATTATGATGTTGTCAAAATTGCAATTATATTTGAAACACTTAACGATGATTCATCAATAAATTATTTGAGTTTTCAATTATTTCACATAAAAAAGTTAAGCAAGTTATGAAAAAACATTTTATAAATGTAACCCACACTTATAACCACAGCCATATCTAACTCTATTAGAGTTAATCATTTTATGAGCAGTCCATTGTAATGAAAGTTTATATTGTGAAAGTAGTTGGAAACCTAAAACCTCAATTCTTGAGTGCACGGACTTGTGAAAATTAGAAATAAAGTAAATGCAATCGAACATTACTATTTTAATAAAACTGACAACTATTTCAAATCAATAGAAAATCAGATGTTCTTAACCAGTTGTAATACATATGAATTCTCTTAAATCGTATTTACCGCCAATTTCAGTAATTCGTCTATTCACAGCTAAGCCATTTACGTGCTAGTGGCAGTGTAATAATTACATTTCGGGCTTACAAGCGAGCGCATTCGTGGCAATTGAACCGACTACGTAATGTACTGCGGCCCGAAATGGGCTGTTTAATCAAACGTGTACATTCGGTAAACGCAATCATAATAAAGGAACCATTGTTGTCTGCTTCAATGATTTTTCTGAAATATAAGGGTGATTCTATATTCTTTGTAACCTCTTTGTTTTAGGACATATCCACACCAAAATAAACAAAAAAAAACCTTAAGAATTCGTAGCCCGTTTAAACTCTGTACGGTCAGCAGGCATTTGTCAACAGCTAGATTAATAACACGGAAAGTCTTAATTATATTAAAACTTAGCGATTTGCCCCGTAAACGTAAAAAGAATGGTCCCCTATCCAAATTATTACAAAAGTTGCTTAAGTTCAATTTTTATTATTTGTTAAATAAAAGCAAGAATAACTCTTCATTGAAATTTTCAACTGTACCACGTTTCATGAGATATAGCTTGGTCGCAAGCGAACAGACATACAAAAACAGACAGCGAAGTCTTAGCAATAGGGTCCTGCTTAACCCTGTCCGTATGGAAAACTAATAAGGACATGTAAAGATACAAACAAAATGCAATGCCGAAGTATCCTGAGGGAAATAAGCAAAACATGCAGTGTCTTGTGAACTGAGAATGTCGATACACATTTATTGTAGAGACTATTTCTGTGTTTGTTCATTTTGCTTCAGATAAAATTGCAATTGCACGATCATGACATTCTTAATCAGAATTGTCGAGCATGGTTCTTCAGGATAATTTCTAAGCACCAGTTAACACTTTTTTAAACACGTGAAAGTTCGATAGTTTACTCGAAGACAGCAAAAACGTATATAATTAGGTATAATAAAAATGTTATGACATTTTAATCGAATTATGTATAGACAAAGGGATCAATTATTTTCTCTTTTCTAATGGCTGCACCCAAAAGGGGACTGCAACAATATACAGTATAAATAAGTATAATCAGTAAACACCAGTAAAACTTAGTAAGCTTTATGATATAAAAACTCATAACAAACGATAACATGTTTATGAATCGTCGTGTAAACATACTCCACAACAGTCAACAAACACAATCAGGTATTGAATTATAACTTTTGAGAACAATTCTCCAACTTGTGCTATTAAAAAGGTTTTGATTAAACTGTCATACTTTGTACTGAGAGCTATTTCGAGAACGTTGAGACCGAAGAGTGTCCAAGAGCCGCGAGCTGTGACCGTATGGGGAGATCTGGTGTTGGTTTAAACGATACGACAGAATCGAGGAAAAGTTACTGCAATGCATGAGAATTATCTAGGTGTTCCATAAGTCAGGTTTACGTGAATTTTCCACGTTGGTAGGGGTGTCGTGAATAATGTGTATGTGTAGTTACCATAGAACAAGCCTGATAAGGCTATAATAAGCCAAGGTTAATAATGAGAAAGTATGGTGCTATACACTAATTCTCATTAGTTTATTGAACGAATAAACCCGCTACATTCCCTCTATAATCTAACCAATTTAACCAATGTTACTTATACCATTTTGTTAGCATAATTATAAAATAAACTCAATTATGTTCAAATCAGAATTTTGATAATTTCTTGCGATGACAGCAGTCGGTATACTTAAATTTTGGAGCTAATATTTACTCAAACTTTATTAATTATCTGAAGTGTAAGATGTGTGCCCTAGCATTATGAGCTCATGGTTGTAATTCAAATCCCTTCACACGATTACTTTGCGTAATTATGAGTCTACCAGACAGTTTAACATGTTACAATCATAACGTTATTATATTATTATATGACGTTAAAATGTATGACGATCCAATTTTTTGGTCATGATCCAAGTCATGATCCAGTTAATATCTTTTTAACTTCCCCATTTAATATAGCAACCATATAAAATAAAAAATGTCGTGAGGACGTCGTTTAACCGGGTGGCTGGATTTGAATTAGCGAAACTCGTTGGGTTTGCGGCGAGGCGCGTCACTCGCAAACAGACGGAACTTCGCATTGTATATTGAAACGTATCCGCAAACCGCCCGCGCCGCACGTATGATCACAACTTATATTATGAACGAAATTTATATATCCACGTGGATTATACTAAAAATAAAACAACGTTATTTTCTAAGAAAACTTTGATATTCTTTTTAATTTAGAAATGTATTTGATATGGTTACATAGACATTACAGATCCACATTAAGAAATACCTATTAAGATACAAAATACCATTAGAGAATTAGAATGTGATATTTCTACAGGATACGGACTTACGCGGGCGAAACCGCGGGACGCAGCTAGTATTTCATAGGTATTATATTTGTTGACGATTTGAGTCCGTTAAAACGAATGCATTTGTATTTTAGTATTATATATAGATATATCCGACATGATAAAATGAATATTCCGAATAATTGACCTTATGTTTCAGGAAAGATCTGAGTAGGTTCAGTTAAGTTTCGGTACTAATAGCGTTAATTACAACGTTTACTCTAACTACGTATACAAATATAGATATTTATAAGCATTGGCAAACTCGTATCGGAGGAGGGCGAGGGGCGAGGGGCGCGGGGCACGGGGCGCGGAGGGCAAAGCGACAAGGGAGGCTGCGATATTAAGATTTGTTGGGGAAACTTTGTTTCTGACTTCGAGGAAATTGCTCTTACCAAACTGATTCTAAGATGCTTTAGCTTTGAGACAGCCATAACAAAAATATTACATTATTCAAGTTTGACAACCTTTTAAACAAGTAAGTGGCGTGTATTGTTTACTTCTTCGCTCCTTTTATGGTATTTTTATAGACTGCTTATGTTATTTTATTATCGGATACGGTCGGGTACAGTCCACAACGAAATTCTAGCTAGGATTCTTTTTTTAGTTTCTGTTTTGGTTATCAAGAATAACCAAAACATAAATATATAATATTATAATTTTAAGTGAAAATTAATAAAATTTCAAATTCACTGCTTTATTAAATGATAACACGCACAACAAGGAAATGTATTTTATATTGAAATGGAATGTATCGTGCTAATCAGCATAAAGAGGTAAAGACGTAACAACCATTAACTAATGCTAATTATTAACGGTAGAAGGGAGTAAACAATTATAATTCTTATATGCTTAAGATTATGATAAAATTTCGTGTACACTACCAAATTGTATACCAAATATATATTCAATTGTTTATTTAATTAATAGTTTTCTTATTTTGAATATATATACTAGCCTTCCGCCTGCCGGCGAACCCTATACTTAAAGGAAAATTACAAATAAGAATATTTCATCGTATTAAAAAGTAGGTACACACTCTACATCCTACTTATTATCTCCATACACAAAATTGTGCCCCAAGACTATTTCTTATTTTATTAGGCAAGACAGTAAAGATATGAATAGAAATTATAAGGGGTAATGAGGATTTCGCGTTTTAAAATTAAAGAGACCAAATATTTAAGGTGTAAATAAGTAAAGAGTGTCAATCATCTTAGTATAAATCAATGTCGCTCCCCGCTACCTTACCCTTACCCGTTAGCTTACACTTAGTTCTCTTAAACAACGAAATGGAATTTTATGCGTTCTTTAATAGATATAATGATTCTAGAGGAAGGTTTTTATGTATAATTCCCCGACGAGTACAATATGAAGTAGTAGTATAAGTCTTCAAGAGAAGAGAGAACTGGTACCTTCCAGGGAAGTTTATGGTCAAGTACTGATCTATCAACGAATAAAAATAAAAAAAAATGTTTATAAAAGAGTTATTTACCTACATATAACAGATAACAGCACGCGAGTCGTTGTTATCTAATAAAATTATAAAAAATAGCATGAAACATTAAATACATTTATTAAAAAAAAAGTAAATAAAAGTTTCAGATAACATTACAATAATACAAGATAAAATAATAGAGGATTCCACTTAACGCCTTCCAGATGTTATTATATGCTCATAATGTGTGATATTGTGTCCAGTCCGATATGGCAGTACTACAGCGCTAATTGTCTTCATTCGGTGATGCCAGTTGTGCTTATTGCCAGCTGTAAAAATAACGACCCAGTAAATTGCTGTGTGAGTGGGTTCGTAATTATTTTCAGAATTATTATGTCAGAATATAACTGACAAATCAAACCTTTATTTATTTCCAGTATGGAAGGGAATTGGAACAGCTGAAAGAACTAGTTTTATTCATTAAGAAGCTTGTATTTGAGTTCCAAGACATACTTTTTATTTTGTCTTGTCAGATTGGACTCATATTTGAAGAAGGTTTTATTTGTGTAACGGCCTGCAAACAGACGAGCCCAAATAGAGCGCAATAGTCTAATTATATTCATAGCTTCAACAAAAATTTCATTTTTCTATCTTAAATAAATACTGGTATATTATACAAACAAATACGTATTTTAGAACATATCATTCTATGTATGATCTATCATTCTATGATGTTGAATAATTCATAACATTTAAGAAAATGAAAGATTACCATGAGATTTTCAACGCGTAACTCGGGAATTTCTCAGTTTCAATGCGCTTTAAAAAATGAATTATACGTAATATTTGAAACGTATTTAACAAATATAAACTAAAATATATCTCTGCTATCGAGTATATTCCCGTAAAATCCATATACTATAGAACTTAAAATTCCCTCTTCAGAGTCTCATTTACTTGCAAAATTTGGTATTCGCGTCGCGTTCGCTCGGAGTACAGTCTGAACCATAACTCGGCGGTTACGAACAGAACCACAATAAAGTCCTCGTAAACCATTTTGTGGAGCATTCTCTAAATGTGACGTCATATAAGTTTAACGAACGATTGAGTCGACATGTTGCCTGGCTTTGAGTATAGCTTTTATTACCTAATTGCTTTGTTTTGGTATCCAATCGCAACGAGGGTTTACTGGCCCGTTCTCGTGCTATGTAACATTACTGAAATCTGTCTAAATATATTAAAGTATTACCAGTATCGTGTGCAACGTTCTTATGCTCCTTGGAATGGATTTCAAAATGGCATGAGCTGTGTTATATAAATGTGTTTTACATTATTGTGATTCGAAAAGAGATGTAAAATCAAAGCTATGTATTTCATTGTAATACAAAAATTTATATATATATATTTTTTATAATGAATTTTATTTCTGCAATTGTATTGTATTATATATCTAGTGCAAAATATATTATGACATCATTTTTAACGATATAAACAGATCGAATCATTATTACTTTACATTGTTTTTACCATGCATTTGAGTCTATCAAAATTCTAATATCAGCTGTACTAACTTTTTGACAACTAAGCAGATACGTGACTGAAGTAAAAATCTGATGCAAACTCCACGTTCAAAAACGGGATAGGTAGATATCTGTACCACCAATGGATATAAGTGAAAAGCGAGCTGAAACCTAAACACATAACACTGCACGTAGCCCCCGAGCGCCGGCGTGTCTCCGCCGCCGGCCCTGACCCACTGACACCTGCGAGATATTTTTACCCTACTTCGGTGAAGGGTAACAATGCATAGCTCGATGTTCTCGATCAGATGCACAATTAAGTGTCTGGAGTGACAGCGAGAGCTTTATATAAAGGAGTTTTAATTAAAAGAAACTCGTGGAGCGCGATTGGAAACTTTGAAATAAACCAATACTGATTGTGCTGCGAGCTCTTGCTGTTTGATATTGTTTTGCTTCAAACAATATTATAATATCAGAGATACAGATTCGTCGCTTACGTAATATAATGAATGGCTAATTTCAAAATTGAATGCAAGTAATTGGCTATTCGATTACAATATCTCAACAAATATTGCAACTAAATTATATCACTTTAAAAAGCTTCTAAGTGCATAGCGTCAGAGGATAATTCACAATAATCACTGAAGATTTTAAGCGAACCAAAACGAAACCGAGTCCTTACATAAATCTCAAGTGGAACTAATACAATATTAATTAGACAGCAATTGCAAACTCATCCGCGTCCATTCTTCGCAAGAACAATAAGCATCAGAGCTGCCAGCGACACGGCCGCGCCGGTCCGAGCAATCAGCTGATAGTTGCTATTCAGAGAGAGACCTGACAGATTGGAGATACACTTTGAGCGCTATTTAACTACACGCTGCTCATCAAATCAATTCTACTTGAGTAGCTATATAAGATAATAGGTCCCTTGACGCATTTGGAATTATAATAAACAGACGACAGTGTAAAGATGCTTTGAAGAAATTGACTATAGTACCTAGGCAAATGATAACATTAAAGCCTAAACTCTGACAACAAGATTCCATTTCGTAGTAATGCGTTAACGATATTTGTTCAATTTAATTTTTAGTTTCATAGCATTGAAATGCTTTATAAATGAGAAATTTTGAAAGAATAGAAATTAGAAAAAAGAATAGAAAAGATATTTGTTCATCTTATTATTATCACTAAAGAAAAAAACATTACTGTTATTGGATAAATCAATTACACCACGTCTGACATACGAGTAAATTAGAATGTGTACTGCAAAACATTTTTGTAACGATGTTATAGTAAATTTGGCTGTAGAATGTCTGCTGATACAAATTTTATTTGGAATTTTATAAAAGGCCACTGAAATTATGAGGTGGAATTGTTAGATAAATAGATGTTCTTCGTTGTTTGATCTGTCATAAAACTAATATAACACGACAAAGTTGCCACATAATCCCACTTATAGAGGTTGTCAGGCCATAAGAGGTTTGATTTGGGCCGGCGCGAGGGGATCTTCCGTACTACAAGCCTTTCCCTTTAGTTCACGTCACTTTTTATTTGGAAAGGGTCGTGACAGGTGACGCTCCAGAGTCCATGTACGGTGAAGTGAGCAATATTTCATGACAAATTATGCGATTGATGTTTGGAAACAATTTCAGGAAAAATACATAAGTTCAGAACTAAAGAATTATAAATAATACAGCTCCTTTGATACTTTATTTAGAACAGACTTATAGAAATTAATAAACCCTTTTTTGGTTTTCCCAAAAAAGGGTTTATTCATTCATACTCATACTGCTTATGTCTACAAATCATAAATATAAACATATAATATCAAACATTAAAACTCAACTCAACTCTTTTACACAGTTTGTTTGTATTTTTAAAAAGTGCCAAACTGTATACACGAGTGTGAATGTTGTAACCCAATTCTAAATTCATAAAGCATACAAAATAAGCAAAAGTTGTAACGTTTTTGAGCAAGTTGTCAACAAAAACAGTGAAATCGCAACTGCGGGCTGCGCCAGATAAAAATTGTCACGAGTTGAGCCACGCCTCGCAATAAAAATGCGAACATTTTAGTTTGATTGCCAATTTCTGCGCAATATTTTAAATAACTATCGCGTTGTTTGAGCGGGGCGAACGCAGCTTATTTTTTATTTGGTGCTCACTAAAATTCTATGTTACGTTTTTTTCTATAAAGTATTAAAAGTAATTGCAATAAAACATATCACTATTTAATACACCTCATGAAATTAAAAAACATTAATTGTTAAAACTAAGAATGGAATAATATATTAAACTAGTTGGAGCTCGAGAGTAACACGGTTATAAAGTAACCTTACATTATCCTTGAACCAAATCAAAAAGCCACCAGCTACATCCATGTATACATATATCCCATATTCACATTCATAATATTTACGTGTAGGGAAGGTAACCTATAAAAAATATTACCACCTTTTTGTAGTAGGCACATAGTACAGTAATTTCTAGTCCCAATATTTTTTGACGATAAGATATACGGACATGCGGAAAATGTTTCTCGTTGACTACGCCTATTAACTGACAATTTAATATAAAACCAGATATGTACTTAAAATATATTTGTAATTTAATTCAATATTTGTGAAAACTCAAAGGTATACGTATAACCTTACACGGCATTTACTCTAAGATCACATGTAATAAAACAGTTTACACGTGATTTAGAGCTTGTCTCCGCCAAAGCAAACAATCAAAACCCAGCGTCATATAACATCGGGCTCATAACAGTTGCGAATACAATATGATAAGTGCTTAGTTTCACCCGCTACATGGGTAGCACGATCGTGGAGGCTTACGAACCATGCTATGTGGCCATGTGCTGTGATCTTCGGGGGTGCTTGGGAACGGAGTTCGAAGACAACGTGAGTATCTTGCGAAGTACTAGTAGTTGTTACGTGTTGGGCAAACGAGACGAATGATATAAGGTAACTTGATTGAATCGTTTATTTTTAAAATATACAATATATACTTTATATTATATATTTTTAAATAAACCATGCATTGAACAATATTCTAACAAACATAGTATATATAATACAAAACTTAAATAAAATCAATTAATTAAATTGTTTGTTCGACATTGTTTTGAATTGTCATCATTTTTAACTTTCGTTGCTGGAAACATTTCTCTATTAAAAATGTGTAACTAAAAAATTGCATTTCTATTTCCAACCGCAGACTGTCAATATACTCTTTTTATGCGCTTTAAAAAAGGGAAAAACTGAAGTCCGGTGTGTTCCACACGGCTGGGCACACTACACTGCGCACGTGCGTCGACTTTGAATGCGAATTATAATAGAGGCTAAGACGATGAGCGCCGGGGCAGGGGCCCGGGGGCTCCGGGGGGCGGGGGCGGGGGCTCCAGGGGCAATTTGACACGCGCTCACGTCGCAGCGAGCTCAATATCGTAACCAGCCGTGAATATATTGCGAATAAAGACATTGTACGACGGGTGCGGCTGTTTTGCGAAGTGTGACTTTTAATCGGTTTTTTACGATGGCGCGCGAGACGCGTCGCGTAACGCGGCATACTAAGCGTTATGGCCGAATTGGCGAATTCGTATGTTTCCTATGGGTTTGAGGATACGACATATGTGTTTGTTGTATTGGAAACAAGATACACATCAACAAAACAAATGTACAAAATTATAACATGTGCATTATACATACATTAATGTTCCAAACGGCACAAAATAAATTCAGTACAGTAAAGACTAAGAACGTTTATTATTTGAGTAATTTTTCTATTTGTTACAATTTTCATAGAAAGACATAGTCGTCGTCGTTGGCTTATTTAATTTGCAGAAGATTATGTATGCAGTTACGTTTAATTTAAAAGAAATAATTCTATAAATAATATATAACTACTACGTTAATACGTATACATCAGACGTACATGTACAGAGATTGCGCTGTTATAAACTTCTCACAGAAAGATTTTATACATTCAAACGTCAAGTTTTTTTTTTTATGTCATAGCGGGCAACTGAGCAGGTGGTTTGCCTGATGGAAAACGATCAC
Source organism: Zerene cesonia (assembly GCF_012273895.1). Taxonomy (NCBI): domain Eukaryota; kingdom Metazoa; phylum Arthropoda; class Insecta; order Lepidoptera; family Pieridae; genus Zerene; species Zerene cesonia. The sequence continues at coordinate 143,888 of NC_052107.1, forward strand.
CACCGCCCATGAACATTCGCATAGGTAGTGCCTCTGCGAATGCGCTGCCCGCTTTCAGAGGGTAAGGGAAAAGGAACGGATTCATGACAGGAAAGAAGGAATGGACTGGGACGGGTGAGGAAAAGGAAATAGGCCTCCGGCTCCCCCACTCACCGTACGAAACACAGTGGCATGTCACTATTTCACGATTTTTTGTGGGGGTGTGGTACTTCCCCGGTGCGAGCTGGCCCAATTCGTGCCGAAGCGTGCTCGACTCTCACAATAAAAGTTTATCAAATCCTTTCTCACAAATTCGAGCGCCTATCAACACCTCATTCCGATACTCGAATTGTGTTATAATATCAGTCTGTGTAATTACACGCTTTTTAACAATTATGTTTTTAAACAGATATATTATGTTTCCGAAGTCTTGATGAAAAATGATCAAATTCACGAAATATCTGCAATTTACGTGTTACGTAGTAAATATATAGATATAACTATATATTTACTACGTGCTAATAGACTGTATAAATTAACCATCAATAAAGAAGAAACTTAAGAAACACCTTCTAAAATAAAACGTACCGAACGTAACGACCGTAGCCTCATGGACAATTCCGAAAATGTATTCAGAAATGTCTTCAACAATCAAATGCGGATGAGTTGACCACTAACAGGAAATTGGCACCCACTCACAGCCGCCGTGTGAAACATCCTCTATCATCGTACCCATAACTGCTATATTCAGCTGAGTGCATGCGGGGTGGGTGTGACGACGTCTTCCGATCCAATCAATTCGACGAGCCAGCTCGACTGCTACGGTAAAAATTCATAAAAGTGAAATCAACTGAAATCTAATATCGACGCGCTGAGCACTGGGCTAGCAGAATTTATGAGAAGACTGTATTAATATTGCAATTTCCATTTACAGATAGGAAAGTAATATCTCTTGGCAGTTTATTGTATTTAAATATCACTTTATTGCACATGTTGAATGGCTGAGGTTGCGCGGGGCGCGGGGGCGCGCGGGGCGGGGCGACGGGAGTGCGGCGGGTAGGTGAGGAGGAGAGGGGGGGTAGGGCGGAGGGGCAGTGGGGGGTGGGGCGCCGCCAATCGATAGCAGATCTAAATACAGAGCGTACACACGATTAGCTGCCTGGCTCTGTGCATCGACACACTTTATTACCTTTGACGGATCGTTACCTTAGCATTATTTCAACTGTGTATAGTCGGAGCATAATAAGGCACACTAAACAGCAACTTTTTGTATGAGAATCTTCGGTACGCTCTTAAAAGTATCACGGTCGCGCGACACATAACTCACGTACATAATACATAAAACAACTCTTATTTAATACATATAATTACTTGTCCAATTGTCTGTTTGTATGATATATTAAGTAAAAACAGCGAAGTTTAGTGATAGACCAAAGTTTAGTTTAATATGTAATTAAATGAGGTGTATTGAATACGGGTTTAAAATAACTTAGAGAAATTAGTAGAATTACTAAGAGTAATGAGTAGAGAGTAGATAGGTATTATGCTAAAATAAATAAGCTGCTAAATATATCTTCAGAAACCATTGAAAATTCACAAAGTACCATTTCTTTCATTCCTCGCAATCGAAGCCACAGGCGGAAAGAGTAATTCAATATTATAATTTTGCACTACACCCGAAGTTTTATCGCCTGTGTTTTTGTTTTATCTCATAATATCATCCGTCTCTGAAAGCAAATACCCTCAATGCTACCACACTTCGCATATTTGCACCGCAAGTAACCATAGCAACCGATGCCCGATCAAGAAGACAGCAAACTTCAATGGAACATCTCCACGTCTCGAACACAAATTAGAGAACTATTCTCAAGTAACAATAATCAAAGCCGCACGACAAATGAATTCCACACAGCTCCCGTTTGATCCAAACGCGAATATGCCAATAGTATCGCAAGTTATGATCTGCTAAGTGATACCGGCTAAGTTAGCTAATACGCTGAACTTAGTAACGAGTTGCCGAGCCACACTTGCCAGCTTAATGCAGCCTGAATACATTTACATAGCTGAGCCACGAGCCACCGACACTTTCAAACTCATTAACGATTTATGACATTCAATGTTAGCCTCCCAGCATTATACGTGTCGCAGTCAACTTAGCTCTATTTACCTTACTTCATGTTACTCGTATTTAGTTCATATTTTTGAAATAATATTACACATATTACCTACCCGTAAATAACTTTAATTGTTAAATAAATTACAGGTAAACAGCAAGTTAAGTTTGTGAAATACATTAAACAATTAGTAAAATAAATCTTGTTTGACTTATTGACAATTTCAATATGCAGTGTAATATTACCTGGTCTTTTTAGCAGCCAAAGAGCATCTAATAAATCTTAAAGAACTATAATTCAACTCATGTGTGTCAATGTGACAGAAGCAAATATTACACCACATTTAAGTTAATAGTAGGTATAATGCTACTTCCTACTGTCCTTCTAATATTATAAATGCGAAAGTTTGAAAGGATATGTGTGTGTTTGTTGCTCTTTCACGCAAAAACGACTGAAACGATTGCAATGCAAATTTGGTATGTAGACAGCTGGATAACTGGAATAACGTATATATCTTTTTATCCCAATATTTCTACAGGATACGGACTAACGCGGGTGAAACCGTGGGGCGAAGCTAGTTAATTACAAATATCATTTTAATATTCTCATATTATTACGAAAACGTCAGAAACAAGCTCTCTATGAAATGAAATAGTCACCTACAGCACATTCGCTCATGTTATGATCTGTCAAATATGAAACCACAATAGAATATTTATATACGTACTATTATTTTGCAACGATGTTATAAATATTAAATATCATATACTTATGTTTACATATATACACGGTACATGTTGCAAATTAATTACATTAAATACTTATGAAACAAATGATTACCTAATTATTATTCTAGACTATAGAAAAGGAAAACCACTTGTCTATAATTTATCTATAATCCTCTGGACCAAATTCGATTATTACTTAGCTCATCAGAACAGGTCGACATCTCACGATTTCTTAAGAAATCATCTTTCATATTTTAATTCCCAGAAGTATGAAAAGCATTATCTTAAATTAAAATTTGAATGGACCTTCAAAAGCGAGATTTTTTCCACTCAAAAATATTATTCTTTTGTCTGCCGCTGCCAACGGACTGGTTCTCTTTACTTTTGGGACGTAGTGCCAAAACTTCATTATTTATTTAAAGTTAAACACAAACTTTCCAAATTAAAGCGAACTTTACTTTTTTGAGAAATGACTTTTTCGTGTTAAAAGTATAAAGGGTATAAGTCGGACTTAAAACTTTCAGAATTTTATTCGCTGAAGATCCCCTTCAGGCCGCAGTCCGCGAGTGTATGACACTATTGACTGTATATTCTAGATTCTATTCTACAGAGACTAGTGAACTGTGACTACAGCAGAAGTTTTTAACATTTCCTTCCAAACATTATGTTAAAATAAGCATATGTATATAAAAACAAATAGACACTGCGTACTACAACAATCCAAACGAAACGAAAATTAAAAATTAGAATTGAATAAGTATTAGTAGTAAAAGTAAGGTAAAACACTTGAATCTAGAAAGTAGGTATACCCGTTGTTAAATAGGTAATGAAATGAGGAATTACCTTAATTTACTTCAGTAACAACCACTTTCACTTAGTATTGTAATACCTGATATAGGTGAATTTCTTGATAATCTTAAATTTTAGTATTTAGAAACAACCAGATAAAATTTAATACAAGATAAAGTCGATCATTGTGAAGACCGCGAAAGTAAGGAAAATTTAACTGAAAACCTGAAACTCCACGCCGACTTCAAAAACTTGCAAGATGAAACAAACCTGATAGGGTTGCAAGTTTTATATATGCATATTTCCTGAATATGAAATACTAAAATTTTTAAACTTTTGAGTCTGGAATAACACACGCACACATATATACAAACCACGTGACGGTTTTGAATCGACGGTGTCTGTTGGTGCACTTTTTGCTTCGCGAGTACGAAAATTAACTGTACAAAAAATGTAAATGATTACCTCTAAATTAGTTTGGTTTTTATTCGTTAAAAGAAACGTTGAGAGGTATCTTGTGATATTTTCTATAGCGACAAATTTGTAGCATATGTCTTCTATGTAAATTTTTGGGAACTGCTATATAAAATGTGTTTGGTAATGTGTCAACCCTATCCACTGATAGGCCGAAGAAAGGAAATGCAAAGCAAAAGACGCGGCTAGCCGACGATCGAGCTAATCGTAATATCCGTCTCCCCCTCCCTTTCAGCTCCCCTGCTCCTCCTCTGATATTCGCAGCGAGATTATAAGTAAGATTTCCGCGAAAACGATCCTTTCGCTTATTCCTGATTCCATTTGATTTATTCTGGATTTAGTATAAACAAAATTCGAGATTCCGTTTATTTTGTAAATATTTATTTACACAGTTTAACATGAATACAAAGAATTATACTAGTAGCAGTTACATAGACCACCATTAAAATTATTATAACTGCACGAATGAAATTAAAATTACGATTTAATCATCTTTATTTTACATTATATAAGTATTTTAATAATTGATTAATTTAGAAATTAAAAACTTTTCAACGGATTTTAAACGCGATTTATTCATTATATTATTAACCCGACGTTTCGAACACTTTACAGCGAGCGTGGTCACGGGGAGACTTTCTTTTCACAGTCTCCCCGTGACCACGCTCGCTGTAAAGTGTTCGAAACGTCGGGTTAATAATATAATGAATAAATCGCGTTTAAAATCCGTTGAAAAGTTTTTAATTTCTAAATGTATAATACTCGCGTGAAACCAAACACAAGAAAATACTAATTGATTAATATTATAAAATTTAAATGAGATAATCTATCTCTGTACCAAATTTCATGCAGATACAATAGATTGTTTTCGCATGAAAAGATTAACATCCATACATCCAGTCATGAAGTCATACTTACAAACTTTCTCATTTATGATATTTTATATACTTTGATGTGATATCAGTAGGTCTATTTGCACGTAATAGAAAACTGTTCGAACCGATATATAACAGCAATTGTGATACAATCAACATATTCCATGTTGAGAGACAACAACTACACTCCAAAGCCTCCACCGCGTAATTGGATGGGAAAATAACTGAAACTTAATTAATTTAAACAAGAGAAACGTTAATTTTCAAACTATATAACCTATCATATATAAATATGCATTAATCAAATGATTTAATTTTTAATCTCTGTCACACTGGTCTCACCGAATAACCGGCTCAAATGCGTGTTTGAAAAAAAAAGGTTAATACTATAAAACACTGGTAATTCTGTCAGTACATTATATTTTCATGTTTCGATTTTCGACTTTGTAATAACCCCGGGTGATGATACTCGTGATGGGCTTACATAATCGTATATTGAACACATTCAACAGAAATTATTTGATAATCTCTGAGAGACAATGGAGGTATACAGCCAATCATAAAGTCGCTAGCACTCTCGGGGGATTCATAATAATTTATATGCGAGAAACGTGAAGTCGTTTCAAGGTAAAATATGACAATTATATTTGCATTTATATCCACTTTTTGTATTAACAACAAACAAATGTATTTTTCGCAGGGAATAAAGATTTATAAGAAGCAAAATGTGCGAACAAAGCCCGCGCGCGCTCACTACAGAAGTGAAGCTATATCACATGAGAACATACGACGATGTATGGGAAACGCTCGCTAGATCATTTCTCGTAAAAGATGAGCCCTCAAGCTCAACTTCCCGCCTCAGCGACTTTTAATAAAGTTCAGAATTCACATCTTGCATTTTTCTTTATGGAAACACTGCGTCTACCTCGTTGAAAACCCAATTAACCTTAAGCGGAAACTTTTGCTTTTAGTCTCCATCTTCAACTTTATATTTAGATTTTGTGCTTTAACCATAATATTGGACGACTTATTCTGCACGGGTTCCTTATAATCTGCATAATACGATAGTAGCGTTACCGGGTTGTGGCGCTGCTTCTGTAAGTTGCGCAAACACAAATAGTTGCCAACTATTGGGGTTATGGGTGATCGTTCTAGCATTTCCACCCACTGTTCGGGACTGAGCTTTTCTTGTGGTTTAGCTGACGCAAGTTTTGTGTATTTAGAAACTAAACGTCCTTTTCATAATCCGTGAATAAATCGATTTGAAATCCAATTAAAATTTTTTTTTTATGAACATATTTGTTTGGGTTGCAGACCTAAAATTGCTTAGTTTTGTCTATACCATCGCGATACAGGCCGCAAGTCTAGTATAGGCATCATGACTTCAATCCTTAATTATTGAGTTCACTAGCTTTATAAATTTATGAACGAAAACTTTGTACGCAAGATGTTTATTTAGTTTAATTTTTTAGTTTTATAGCATTGAAATGCTATAAAACTGATCACGGGTGGCCGAGAGGCTAGGCGTTGCTACGGTTAGGCAAGATACGCAGGTTCGAATCCTGCCTCGTGATCAAATTTTTTCTATTCTTTCAAAATTTCTAATGTTTATTTAGATTATTATTAAATACTTCTTAATTTTTCTTTCCTTTACTTCTTATTCTTTCAGGTCAAACCGTTCTAAGGTGCGAGTAGAGACAAGAGCGGCAGAACAACATTTTCCACAGCAGTTAAGGCACAAACATCTGAACGCCGTGAATGGGCCCAGGAATGCAGGCGGAAAGTAGGCGAGTTCGCCTCGTATTGAATTACGTGTTGCGGTATTAATAAGCATGTGCGCTTATGTGCTTATTACACTATGTCGAGAATTTCATTAGACATTATTTGCGGCGGGTTCATTTGGCTGCGGTATCGGAATGGCTGTGACGTCACACTTCAGCCGCGTCATAAGATTCCGCAGGGTCACGCATTTTTCATGCCGTTTTATTAAATATTTAAGCGGATTATACCCGAATACTGTAAGCGCCATATTTTAACCCGACAAGACATTTATTCATGGCCCGCGCGGGAAACTTCTGAAGGATAGCCGAGTATGTTTAAGGATTCTCGCAAGAAACTTTTGAGAAAGGATTATGAAAAACTGTTATTTTAAATTTATTATACTTACATGATATTTACGTTAAGGCATTATTTAATTAAATTTTAAAGAAGCCACATCGATTGAATAAACATTACTTAAAAAAAAAACATTTTTGTTCTTTCTTAATCACAAAATCAATTAAAAAGATTGGATGTGACTATTGCCTTCATATATCTCTTTGTTAACAAAAGGTTTGATTCAAATCGTTCAAACATAATTTACGTAGCACTCGCGTAGATGCTCCGTAGATACACTGTAGACGCGTAGATCTGCCGTAGAAGCATTCGTGAATTTCATAGCATTCACCTGTTTTCTCTAAATTGCAAAAAAATGACAATTTATTTGAACTAATGTAAATAAATAACAATTTCATAAAGGTCCATATTAGCAGGTACCTTTGTAACAAATTTAAAAACTTGTTTCAAAATAGTGTTTTAAAATGAAAGGACTATGGCTTAAAACTTTATATACTTAAATCGACCTTAACTTTATATAATAAATCAAGTTAATAAATTAAAATATGGTGCACGGAGAAACTTGAATAAGTTTATGTTTGCATCATTTATAAATTTTCATAAGTTATGTAATAAATATCAATAAATAAAAAAAAATCGCTGTTAAATGTACAATTTCTACTTGTATAATACCGAAAAAAGGAATACTATATTAAGATTTAAATATTTAACTTTGATTGGACCTACTAACAGTCAAATTCCTACTAATATTATAAATGCGAAAGTAACTCTCTAACACAGATAGAACTGAACTTGGGAAAGGCCATAGGTTATTTTTATGGCAAAAAAAATCGTAGAAGACGTTGAAATAGGGGATGAAACTTTGTGTTAAAGTTCGTTATTCTCAAACAGATTTTGATGAAACTTGGATCGTAGATGTAGCTAAACTTTGGAAAAGACATACCATACTTTTTATCCGAAAGAAAATGGTAGAAATGGTTGAAATAGGGGATGAAAGTTTTTATGGAAGTTCCATATCGTCTGAGATAAAATTGTGTAAAATCCTTCACACCTAAACCACTCAACCAATTTTGACAAATAGTCAAGACTCTAGACCGTGGAAAAAACTATAGTCTACTCCTTACCATGTGGCGCGATATAAGCGAATTCCACGCCGCGGGTGGAAAGCTAGTTAAATATAATTCTTTTTGAATTTACAACGTTCTATTTATAGACTACAAAGCACATTAGAATTATCAGAATCATCGTTTCATAGAATCCTAATCGTCAATGTTATTGCAAACTTGAGAACAAAAGAAGCACCGCAGTGCAGATCGCTCACAATCTTCTCCATCTCGATATGCTAAGAAGTGTTCGCGGCATTCAAAACAATTCCCGATCTACAATTCTCGGTTCTTATTTTGCAGAAAACGATCCTGACCGTAACAAATTAAATTTTAATTCAATTGGAATTGAACCACTGCAAGAACAGAAAGACTACGGCGGCGACGTCGCGTTCGCGAAGGGCTGGCTTCTTTCAATTTTTATTTTTATGGCATGGATTGGTTTATCTCACGGAGGTTTGTTAAAACAATTCATAACTAATTTATTTTTTTTTATATTTACAATATGCTCATGTGTATGCTTTATAAGGCAAGAATTCTGTTGTGGAGTTTAAGTTTATAGACAATTTACAAAAGCACAGTCACTTGACTATATGAGAAATTGTTTATTTAAATGTTTCCTTTGTATTCTAACAGATAAATTGGTTCAAATGTATAACTTTGCGGTGGAATCAGTCAAAGGACTTACAGGCAGATGTTTCTGTTCAATACGGTTCGGTCGGTTACCACAATTGTTCCCATATTACCACAATGTTAGTTCACATTAATAATAACCAATTACAATTGAATATTCATATTATATAAAAAGCAGTGGTGGCTCAGTGGTAAGAACCTCGGACTTCAAAATCGATAAGTCGGGGTCCGAGACCAGGCGAGCGTGCAGGAAATAAATTGATTTTTCAATTTATCTGCGCATGTAGATAACATCACCACTGCTTAAAACCGGCATGGCCAAGAATCAAAAGTTCGACAAGTGTCATCTGCCAATACGCACTTGGCCAGCGTGGTGGATTGTGGCTTGAACCCTCATACGAGGCCTGTGTCCCAGCAGTGGGAACATATAACAAACGAATTGTATAAATGGCGATATGAAACTCACTCAGTTTCTTGAGATTATCCATGTATAATGATAATATATTATATTAAAATATATATGTATAAGTATATATAAAAAACAGAACAGGGTAAGGTGAAGGTAATTTATATTTCCTAAACGTTGATTTATATTCCTACATCGCTAATCACTGTAATTAAGCTTTCTCATTTCACTTGCATCTCCCACAATAATGGCTAACATAAAAATGATATTAATTTCGTCCAGTGAGCGTTCACGGGAATTACCGGGTAAAATATTGCGCTGTTGCCAACCTGAATAATACAGGAATTTATTAAAAAAGTCTTTCATCTTTATTAGTTCTTTGGAGTTTTTGGTGAATGCAAAATATTTCAGAATATGATGGTTAATATAACAGGTGGTACCTGTTATATTAATTTCGAGCAAGTATTACATTATTATTATTACTACAGTTAAATAAATCCCCTAAACTAATTACAAATTATTTTCAATTACAACACTAATAATCGAAAGCATGCCGTAAATTCTTCAGTTTCTAATATGATCATAACAATCTCGACAGCCACAAACATCGAATGTAAGAGGCAACTTTATATAGCTGTACAAAATATCATGACACTGAGAACTCATTAGGAATTACATCAAAATACAATAGTATCGCGCTAATCCGTTCGGGGAGTGACGCCAGCGCCAGCGCCAGCTCGCAAGTCGCACGCTTTTCTTACATTTGCATTTTCCACCAATTTCCGACGCAATTCCTGTCTTCATTTCAATATGGAGGGATTTCACTTCTCAGTATACGAGCGAGTTAATCGTGGAAAGTGATTTGGAAGCAGCGACTTTCGTTGTGATGCTATTTTGTGAATATATTGAAGAACGGATATCAAATAAATTAATATTGCATATCATTCTAAATAATTTTGTTTGAACTCGTTTACTTGTATCTGCCCTTCCCCATGCATCTTTCGTTCCCTTGTTCCACTCCCTTGAAGTTGTTTTTTTGTGACAAAAGGTCAAGTCTAACAACACTTTCCTCACAAGAAATATCCTCTTTATGACCAAGAATCAGCAAAAAAAATAAATTGACACGAACGACATAATATTTTGTATGACAGCGAAAATATGAATCCTCTCGAATGTTACACAAACACGTGACAAATGATAATACGGCGATCGCTTGATCGCAAGTAATGTTAGCAAGCCGCAGACGTGTTCCAGCGGTAGGTACTTTTTATGCGGCGCACCTGAGATGTAATTTTTCACTCGGGTCGGGTCGCCGGCAACGATCTGTGGCCATAAATCTCATCGAACAATCGCTTTTTGAAGTTTCCTTATCTCTAAAAACACGGGTAAGTGCGAATTGGCCAACGGTGGATGGGTTTTGTACTGATTTTTAGCTTTTTCGATAGAGCATGGGGTGTTCACACATAGGAAAAATCAATTTTGGTCAAATTTCGTAAAATATATTACAGACTTATTGCTTTAGTCGATATTATTACGTCTAAATTAAATTGTTATACAATTTTGTCTTGAAAAGCATGATATTAAAAATGTATGGAAAATGGATGGTAAGAACGAGGAAACAAAATGTGTAAATAAATACAATAACAAATATTAAATCCATAGTGACATCTCCTTTAAATTTAACATTTTAATTAAAAATAATGCATTTATCTTCCACATGACTCGGCGTCTTTTACATCATTTTGCAGCTATTTGCATATATTCCCGTGGATGCGGTGAACAATGAAGTCGACCAAGTTAACGTTCCACTATTTACATTTAATTTCGCGTTGAATTAAAAGAAAACATAGTTTCATCTTTATGAAATAGCGGCGAATCCATAATACGGAATTGTCAAAACATTCCTTATTTTTGTTACGAACACTGTTGATTTTTATAACATCAAGAAAATAACTTGTGTTACACTTTCATATTATACTGGCAATAATATTTAGTTTAATTTCACATGTTCTTAGTTATTCGTTCTCTTTTACACAATACTCGGATCGAATACTGAGCCAACTATACTGACTTAGCAAATTAACAAATATCACATGTATAGATAACTTTCGAGAAATCCTCATATTTTTTTTGACGTGACTATATGTGAATTCCTAATTAATAACCAACAAGAAATAACAATAGAACGTGTTAATAATGAATTTATATAGTAGCTTTTCCCGTCCTCCGCGGAATGCTAAACCGTTACAAACAGATATTCCATTGATTTATTATTCTCTATTCTCTTCATTGTTTGTGTGAGATTAGTCCCTTATCTTTGTGTAAAGGGAAAATATATTTTTCTTGCAACAGAACACTTCGTGAATAATAAGCAGCGACGCCTCGTCTATCAATTGTATTTATCAGAAATTAAATTATATTAATCTAATGTCGAATTACTAAATTATCATATGATAGACACTGAGCACCGCATTAGCTATGCATATGACACATGTGTGAATTTTTAGGCTAATTAATTTATTTAACAGCGGTTAATTGTTGTATGACATAAATACAGTTGCAATATTGAAAAATAACATCTGAAGATAATTATTTATTTCTATACAGTTCAATTAGTTTATAGTTGTCAATTAGTTTAATGTGATTAAATCACATTTCAATAATGTATTCACTTTTAGAGGGATAAACATTACCCGAAACTCCCACTATACTAACAGTGGCAATAATAACAACTGAAATCAATTAACGTTATTTTATTACAATAGGTCTTATTATGTTTAACACAAACAGTTTTATAACAAAGTAATACTTTTAAACGTTGTTTTGTTAAGACCCTGTTTCTGTTGGGTAATTCCTATAATTAGGACGATTGGTTAAAGGTTAGTATCGACGTCATAATAACATCACAAGTAATTCTATGTGTACTTAATGTTCCGCGTATTGCAAACGTTTAAATAGTTTTTGATTGTTTAATTAGAAATTATGTCGACAAAGAAAGAAATACCAAAGCTTCTATTAAATGCATGTTTCATTTAAATCAAATAAAAGTTAATTATGTTTTAACACATCCAATACATATGCATAAATGACCGATAGAGATCGAAAATGAGAAACGATCCTTGAGTGTAACAAGTTTGAATTAAATCTGTCCGTTAAACGTGGGTGAAAATCGATTTAATACCAGTCAGTTACATACAAGCATACAAACACATTGCGAAGCTTATACAAGCATGTTAAGAAATTAGTTAATTATATTAATAATTCATACCCCGGAGGCCTGTATTCTGTTCAACTAGCACTCGCCACCATTAACGGCATAAATGAGGTGGAAATTTTTATATAAATACCCCGTAGCGGCTCATGAAGATAAACGCATCTCGCATAAAGAAACGTAATAAATTCATAAATAATGTAGCAATTCGCTTGGACCATAATGGCGCGGATTTGTGAGCAGTTAAGATGTTGTTTATTCAGAGTCTTGGACCTCGCTAATTCATTTACGTTATTCGACGGAAAACTTCCGGCTATATGGCATTGGATTATGTTTCACATAAAATATTTCGTTAGTGTGGTGAGTAGACTTGTATGTATGATATTTTTATAGAATTATCCAAGATGGTGGGTGTGTTTAAGTTAATTAATGTAATATATGGAAATGTTTACTGTTGGAGTTTCTTACTACAGAAGAGAATATATATATGACGGGATAGAAAAATACTACATATATTAAATATTGAATTCAGGCTTTCATAATACCATAAAATATTATTTTACCATGTCTGTATATAGAATAAGATCAATTATAGTTGCTTTGTATTTATCTCTACTAATATTACAATATAGTCTGTATATAGTCTGTCTGACCTTCTTCACACCAAAACCATTTGACCAATTTGGATAAAATTTCGTACCATGATAAAGCTTGACACCTGATAAAAAACCTTACAATTGATTTTATCTCAGCATTTTAATAGGCATGGGTTCTATGCATTTTTTTATTTGGCTGAGAGGGGGAAGCCACATGTGGAAATATGGTGATAAAACCTATTTGGCGAGCTTGATAGCATGGTCTTGAGAGTAACACATAGTATTTTGCAACATGTAACAATTATTTCATTATTTTTTATTAAAATTACACATGTCACACTGTAAAGAAATCAAGGATCGCGACAATACAATAATTTCATGACTTTATATCAATAGCCTGTTTCGGATCGCCAGAATTTAAAAAATCAACATAAAACTGAGACAATTTATACGATTCAAATCATCACGATCAGTAAACAAACGCAAACGCTTAGATTCATTACACTTGATTAAAATAATTATTTGAATTTTGAAATTCAAACAGCTTCTAGTTTAAGAAGTTTCGCCAAACCCTATGAAATAAGTTTATGAATATTTAAATTACATTAGAGCCTGACCGGCGGGGCGAGAGGTTGCGGGGTGAGGGGTGCGGGGATGTAGGAGCGGGGAGCGGGGGACGGGCCAGGGACGAAAAGTTTGGATAAGGAAACTATACTGACCCTCGCGTTTTAACGTAACCTTATTAGTATTTAACCCAGTACAGGGTCTTTAAATTGAGCTTCTTTATTATTTCACATATAGTAAAGTGTGCAACACGTAGCATAACGGTTATTATAAGTTTGAGGGACTAAAGAATAGCTCCGTTTTTATTTACGTTTTATATTTAATTTAATAAAAATAACTACTATCGGTTTCGGAACATCCCTCTAAATTTGGAAAAAAGCCGAGCTTTTTCATTAGGTGCTTGTAAAATTCTTAGAATAAGTGGTTGTTACAATAAGTATACAAATAAATGTTATAATCAATTGTTATAATATCAATCATAAAGACCCATAAACACTAGAAAACAATTGGCTATGGACAAATTTGTAGAAAAGCCCTCATGTATGCAGCGAGTGTAAAATTGAATAGAAACAATATAATTGAAGACCAGCGTGGTGATATTTAGGCTATAGAGGCAGCACTTAGCACTTCAGCAGAACGATCGTCATTAAAAAACAACATCTCTACAAAAAGTTTCAAGCGAACATTAAAACTGGATATTTTTTCATATAAATTTCTTTATACGTGCTTTTTATGAATAGTTTCAGCTCAAAACCTTAGCCGATTTAAATAACGTTTGTGCGAAGAGAGCTTCGTCGAGCGAGATACACACACATGCATATCCACACACTTACATGATACACGTGCACCCACACGTTACTAAAAATGTAGAGTGGAAAAGTTTTTTTAAACCTCCGTAGAGATCCGCAAAGCGTAGCACAGTGCTAGAGCCGCAACGTCGCGTTTTCAGCGACATTCTGCTTGTATCTTGTGTTTAAATTATTTACATACTTACATTTTTTATTGTACATGAAAAAAATACTAAACTATTTTGAATCCTATACTGTACTAACGACTAATACCTGTCACCATCAGCCCATATATGATCCCTCTGAGTTCACACTGGTCTGTTACTAGGGTGATCAAGTGCGGGTTATTAGATTCCACAATTTTGGTGCATGTTACATTGTCATGGCTAACAAGGAATTTTTTATTATCCATGCATTCTTCACCATGTTTTCTCTCACCATTTGTCACGCAGCGTAAATTGCAAATAAATTGAAAAATCTATTTATTTTTTTGTAGGACTTTTCTAATTCCAAACTTCTAGCCGCTGAGCTACCACTGATTTCATTACACAAGTAAAAAATATTAAATACGATACATGATTAAATCAAAAACAAACTAGAATCTCTTCGAATCACTGGAAATATTCAAGGTAAACAGTTTAAAGCTATACAGTGTGCAGTATAAAGCGTTGTTTAGAGGGAGCGCCGCACCAGGAGCACTCCTGCGTAAGTTGCGATGAACAACACGAATAACGTCGGAAGTTTCAGCCTTATTTACGGGAGCTGTGTGACGAGGAATTTCAAGTAGGGAGAATGTTCTTCCCAAAATTAGAACTAAAATGTTGCTAGATAAATAATGCAATTCATGCTTCGGATAGTGCTCGAAACATTAATAAAGCTGTGTTATCGTGGCTGTCAACTTTAACTCTGGTTAAATGTATGAATGGATGGATGGATGATCGGATTTAATTAAACAAATGGTCGATGGCTATGTTTTTATTATCAGGAATTTTATTTTAGAAAATCTGAAAGCTACGTATAAAGAAGTTGTACTACCACATAAATGCATGACTCGTATAAAAAAAGTCGGTGTGAAATATTTTTCGCTTTCAGTCCAGACTACAAAGGGCATTACAAAGACTCAAATTTATTTAAGGGAGCATTACCGCTATTCTTCATTTACTTTTTTATTTCTCCAGCTAAAAGGACGCTCATATTGCAGCGAGGATAATTTCTAAAAGGCACAAAGTATTTCATTGCAAGCGTTCACTTTGTAATATCTTGTCTTAAAATACAAAGCAATGTTTAGCTCCACCAATTACCAGCAAGCGTCTGAAAATTTTATATTTAGTGTACAAATAAAGTACTATTATTTTCCTTTTAACATGTTTTGTTCTTACCAATTGCATTTTTACTTTATCCGATTTATCGTTGCCGGTCCGATGTAGGAACAGAACATACTTTTTATGGATTCTTTTACTGCGATTATTATATAGTTCATATAATATATGGCAATTTAAACATATATAACTTCTAGACTACTTCTTCTATTCTTCACTCTTCTACTTCTTCTATAGAGATAGACAAGGATAATGAAGAAAAATATTGGGAAGTATAAAAAAATGAATAAAAAACTCAGGCGCCTACACATAGTAACAAAAAATAATATTCTTTATGGGTGTGGTACCTTTCCCAGCTGTCCCAATTCGTACCGAAGCATGCTCGACTCCCACATTAAAAAATCAACGTAGCCCAGTCAGTCGACAAAGACTTTAAATATCCGATTGTTGCCCACAACAGGCTCCTACTCTTTCATCTTCACTTAACGAAAATTTGAATTGACGACCTTCGTCCCCCAATTATAAAATGAGGCCATTGAAAAGCGTAGGTTTGTACCGTACTTGAGACAAACGTGTTTCAATTTTTTGATATATTTCATCATTATACGCATATGTATGTATAAAAAACACACATACACACATATATACATATGTACATATAATATTTACTTCACATCTTAATAAAAAATAAATTCTAACTTTAACATTTAACTACTGCATCTTATTCGTAATAAGCACCAAAAAGCGAAAAAATCTCATCTATTCGAAGTCAGTGCTAACCAAAACTAATAAGTATTGTAGAGATTTTTACTTATGATTCTTGTTAGCCTACAAGTGTCTCCCTACTTACTGGTTACTACCTATCTACTGAGTTGGCAGACATTTGCAAAAGTCTTACGCCTCTGCGAATAGATTGCCAATTTTAGTGAATCTATACTAATATTATAAAGCTGAAGAGTTTGTTTGTCTGTTTGTTTATTTGATTGTTTGTTGGAACGCACTAATCTCAGGAACTACCGGTCCGATTTGAAAAATTCTTTCAGTGTGTGATAGCCCATTTTTTGAGGAAGGCTATAGGCTATATATGTACCACGGGCGAAGCCGGGGTGGACCGCTAGTAAGAGATAAGTGGGGAATATTGGAGGGAATAAAGATTGGGACTAGGAAGGCTAAGGACATGATAAAAAACGGCTTATTTGCTTCTCCGTACTTCAATACATTCATTACATTCATAAGTCTTATTAATAAATATACTAGCATAGTGATGTTTCTCCTTCACCCTCGAGGTATCGTGTCGGTTAGTATGAAAACTATCCGCCATTTACACCAGTTATTGTTCATGCACAAGCTCATGTCTCTATACTGTATACGCAGAGCGCCGCTGCACAAACTTTCGCAATTTACTTAACTTCCCTTTATGAAGCACTCACTTGTAAATAACGTTAGATTTATTGCGAGAAAAATTATGCATAACGTTAAACCGGCCATAATGCTCGTACTTACCCGTTTTGTTAGAGGGAAACCGCGCAGCCGTACTCACAGCGTGGGAGTTAAATAGATTCTGTTATACCTTTTTATCACCGCAACCTATAAATTTTGTCACTTTATATAATAATAATGATTTAGCGTACTAATATTTAGAGATTTATATGTATAAGTATAATATGCATAAATAGTAGTGCATTTAGAATCAGCACACATGCGGAGCCGAGGTTCAAATTTAGGATAATCAGATGCTGCAATGCTGATTTTCAAAAGAAACTTTAGAGTATTGTACTTTTATTACATAGACCAACTAAAATCTATGTCTTGTATACAGTGAAACAAGGGATCAAAAATTAAACAGTTTATTAATACGGTATTGAACAATAAGCAAAATTTTTTTAAAAAGAAAATATTCATTGCGACAAATAGCGATGCTCTTAGATAACTTTATTCTTCGATATAAACAAATTCAACGGTTGTATTTCTCCCTGTAAGATGCCCTACGGTCTCAATGTAATGATTAAGATTTAAGAAAATTATAAATTTGCAGTTTATTTAGAAGTTATATGGCAGATCCAGAATTGAGACGCTCGAAAGGGACGTTCTTTATTCACATTGAATAACAGTTTCCGTTTAAGCCCTTTTAATACCTTAAGTTGAAATTTCAGTGTGAAAAGATATTTCTTTGTTCATTTACCCCACTTTTGTAGCAAAGGAAAATGAAAAGAATTTGCTTTCGCCGATTTCAAAGCATTTCGTATGGTCTTATGTCGTATGTCTAACGAGCATTGACCCAATGTGGGTAAATAAATACCAGTCCCAGCTTCCTATGTGTCTATTATAGCATTTTATTAACTTTTATTCTACACTAGCTTTTACATCTGCAGCTTCGCTCGCGAAAATTATAAAATTTTTTGTTTATGACTTAAGGTATATTTTACAACTCTATATTTTAATGGAAAACCTATTTAGAAACCACTATTAATTTAATATTAAAGAAATAAATTGCTGAATCTGATATTGTTCTATTTACATTCTTTTTTATCAAAACCTGCACATTGGTTTTTACGCGATTGATGTACACATAAATAGATAAACAGAAAAAGAATATGAAATATTTAATGTACAGAAATAGCCTGGAAGTGTTGTTTTATTATATGTATATTTATATGTATGTTTGTTTACTATGTTGAAGCTATATAACTTTTTGTTGAATTCTACATAGAATAAGGATATAGTTTTTCATCTTTCGGTTACTATGAATTTGTTTGAACTTAGTTAGAACGAACCTACCTTGTATATTAAACAAGTTGAAACCTTTATTTATTCTGCTAGATGTATTCCTTTACTAGCTTTTGAATCATAAAGACGTACCATTTACCTGTTCTTATGATTTTTATTAATAACATGCTATCAGTTGTAAAAAAATATATCTATTAAAGATAAAATTGTGTACCGCAGTATATAATTTCACAAAGGGTCTATAAAGTTCGCAAATGAAGACACCAAATGGATATTGAATGTGTTTTCAGAACCTTTTGGGTATCGTGATAAATTCCTTAACAGTATCGGCGGGGAAGGGTGAGGGAGGGGGAGGGGGAAGGAGTGTGGTGAACGACGCAGGGGGGAGGGCATTGCTGAGTCATCGCGCTTGCTGATTACATTCTGAAGGTTTGATAACGACATATCACAATGGGATGAGGTTCCTTGTAATGACGAATCTGGGTTATATTATAAATGAGCTATTGAATTTTCATTTTAATCTGTACTCTTTACACAAATATAGCTAACATTAACAATGTGGTGTGTGTTAACAATGCAATAGATAACTAGGTAAATTATTCTTTATTGCACGCAATAGGTATTTACATAATAACGGATAGAACACATACAAAAAAAATATGCAGAAATGATGCTTATCTATCATGCTATATCATTTTGTCCCTTCTAATATTATTCAAGTGCAGTGTATAATAAAAACTAAATTATCGAGTAAATGCCTACTATAATAATATATAATGTTATACAGGCGAGTGTGTTTGTTTGTTTGCTTGTTGTTTCAAGTCGCAACGCAGCAATTGTCACCAGCTACTTTTTGTGATCAAACATCTCATTGCCATAGGAATTTTCTTCGGCCACACAGGTGTAGGGCGGAATGATAGTTATTTATAAATATCGCAATGAAGAGACTTATAATTCATAACGAATTGTTACATGTGTAAAAGTAAAAATTAATCCCTATTTTCCTAGTTCATGGCATAACGCATCGAGAGCTTGACCAATTTAGCTAATTTTTTTTTGTTTTTTTAATCTTTTAATTTTTTTGTTTTGTTTGTGATTAATCGAAATTTAAGCCAAAATAAAAAATAAAAAAACTAAGAAAACATACCAGCTATTAATCTTCATCCGTTTGGAAGTTCACACGAAGGCAGAGCATCGTCTGGTGACATCTGTTGGGTCGTCTAGTTTGTTATATTTGCTCCAACAACACCTTATAAGTTTCATCTGAACTAAGATTTTACTTTAGAAACACATTATTATTCTGCAATTTGTTATACAGAAGGTATATGAAGCTTTATGACTGATACCTTCGGATAAAGCTAATAGTTTAATGGAACCATTAATCCACCACTGAAACGTCCTTTCTCAAAAACCAATAAACTATAAGAATATCCAATCAAATCTAAACCAAATGACCAGCATGCCAAAAGCGAGTTTCCACTACAAGGGAACCAACCAGTGGCAGAATTAAGAGATTTACGAGGCCTTAAAATCATGTAGGAACCCCAGATACCGCTTCCATTTTCGTCGTACTATCATCTCAATATCCTAAGTCCCCTTTCCTATGCAATACGATATGCAAACCCCCTTTCACAAACTGATAACACACATTGTCTTATCAGTAGATAAGTATCACTTCGTTTCCTTTATTTGAACAATTCAAATAAAAGAAACACAAAATATTTCTTAAAATCAAGCGCAAATAGCCATATTCAGAATACAATTATGAACCATACTAACATTATTTTTGAATAATGATAAAGCACTTAACTGTTAAATTACAGTTAAATTGCTAGTTTGTATGGGAACAGCGGATAATTATGATCCGTTAATGACGTCGCCGTGGCAGTTAATTACATTTAATGGCATTTAAGTGTTGGAGTGATCAGCTTTACGACTCCCGAGCCTCTGTAAAGTTTCGCTAATATATTGTAAGGTGGTTCGTGCTAGAGCGCTATTCACGCAGCAAAGGTAGAGCTTGCGAGATAATTGAGGTCTTAGTTCATTTGACAGAATTAAAATTTGTGGCAAAAAAAACTTTTCAGCAGTACCAAAGTTACAGTACTGTATTTGTACGCATACATTTGTTATGTATCCTAAACAGATGGCTAGTCTTCTCATAGCAATTAGATGGCAATTAGTATTCATGGCATGTTTAATTTTTATCTAGGTCTAAGGATAGTTACGAGTTTAACGTATGTAGCATTTCATGGCTCCCCCAAAATGCCAATTCATAGCAATATTAAGCACACATACAATGCACCACGTCACAACGCTACAACACCTTGCATCGTAATCCGTTGCACGTGCAATCCGTGTTATGCCACGTACCTAGCTTACTTTAGGAAGCCCATTTACCACGTAAAACACATTCATTGCTCCACAACATAACGCAAGCAAATTAATAATTCAAACATAGTAATACTTATAAATACACGCCGTGAGACGCTCACACACGCTCAGCACACGCTCTGACATGTCGCAACACGACCCAACTCACTTCAGGCATGGCCTGCCTTCAAGATGCTCATGTAACATTGTAACTAGGTATATGGTAGTGCAACACACTGAAACACGTCGCCACACGCCGCAACACGCCTCGTCTGCAGCCCGCCCTCAAACCGGCATTGTATCGCGTGCCGCACAATCATTACTCCGTTGATTTACTCGGGCAGAACCAACACCGTACCCCACACAGGATACATGACTGCGAAGAATTGTGCCTCAACTAAGCGCTACTAATGTTTGTTTCATTTAGAAACACGGCGAGTTTTGAATTACATTATAACACGAAAATTAACCAGTTATGAAGTAATTAGTGGGCATTTTAAATTGCGGTTTTATAGCATAGCTGAGCCACAACAGCGGAAAGGAATGTAGATTATAATTAGATGTAAACGTTTGTCTCATAAAGCTTTTGGTATCTTAGATTTTTTTTAAATAATGGATAAACTTCTCGTTTGATGAATAGGTATGATATAAATGTAGAGGATAGAAATATAGAAGACTTTTAACTCGATTTATTTGTAAGTTCTACATCAGAATATTTATAACATAAGTTACACCGTTATAGCTGAAAACAATTTTTAATTTCCAGTAACAAAATTGAAATCTCAAATAACCGAAGAGAAATAATTGAGGGTTCTATAGAAAAGAAAAAAAACGACAATGTCATAGAAATGTAAAAGACTTAACAATTCAATATGTGATAATAGCAGTAAGCGCTGAAGCTGCGAGATAGTCAAATAATAGGCTATTGGGCGTTTGTGTGACCGTGCGGATCACTTGCCGCCAGCCTTGCTCTATGGATAAGTTTGCGAACAGTTCAAAGACGCCGTGTCAACCGAAACGCGGGATCGTGTTATTATATTTTTGAGTGTATTTGTTTTTTATCTCATTCACAACCAGTGTTCCGCCCTAGCTTCTCCCTTGGAATAAGTGCGTCCTTCCTTGTGTCTTAGTAAAGTTAACTCGATTTTAACGCTTTTTCACATTCATTTTTGTTTATTTAGATAGATTTAAAATAATTAATTAAACTTGTCTTTGATATTTAATACCAAACACTTTAATGTTGAAATTATATAGAAGGTCAACCACAGGACAAAATCGAAAGTCTACGCATTATTCGCATTAGAAAACCATGCCACTCTCTTATCTCCTAGCTCACCGTTGCGACGTGAAGGAAAGGCAAACAAGCAAACAAATAAACAAGCAGGATCATTTTTAAATTACATAATAAACAGTAAGGATACGGATATTAAATACTTCAACGATATGATATATATATGATATATAGCATAGATATAAATTATCAAAAATCAATAACTCAATATCGCACCGTGTATGGTATAACGCAATTACGATATTGCATACTCCATAAATAATAATTCTGATTGAATTCGCACGTATTGTTAATCTCGAATTATATTATAATTGTGAAAGTAACTCTGACTATCTGTCTCTTCTTCATACCGAAACCACTGAACCGATTCGAACTGAAATTTAGAACGAATATAGTTTGAGACCCGAGAAATGAGGTAGGATAGTTTTTACCTTGAACCACTTACGGACACGAAAACTATGCAGACAAACCCCGCGACTGTCCATGTATAATGGCACAAACCTAACATTTAACAGTATCTATTTTTTGAGTATATAAATTCAGATTTTTTTTCTAATAAAATCTTCAATCGCACATCGTGTAGAAAACATATCTAAACTTTGCCAAGTGAGTCGAATTTCCACAGTAGCCTTATTAAGTTCAGATTAATATAAAACTTAATAAAATTAACGGAAATATTCATTAATCATTCAAATCCCCGAAGCAGCCCCATAGCAATGAATAAGAACAGAAAGCAGCGAAAATGATTGCATTATAAATGAATTTCCCGCCTAAATCCCTGGTGCCACACTATAAATCCTAGAACAAAGTAGATTTAACGTGAGTTTGCAGGAAACCTAGACTTCTGTGATATAAGACTTTCAGTAACACTATAAAGGTTTTATAAAACCAGTTTTAAATTTGGAAGTAGTCAGTTAGTTTATACAGTTATGGGATGGCAACTATGGCGAAAAGTTGGATATTCTGATAAATAAAAAAATAGTCTTTCTTTCAAATAAAAAAATAGAACCGTTTTCAAATTGGAATGCACCAGCTATCAAATAAAAAAATCAAAATTTAATAATCGGATACAATGGAAGTATGCATAAATACAATAAATCCCTTACTGGTATATAGGGTATTTTGTATCAATGTTTTGTTAATTATAAATACAGTTTGAATACAAATCTTACTCGTATTGATTTAAGCATCGGTTTTGGGTAAGAATTCTACACTTTATAGTAAAAATTGTTAAAATTTTTGAGTACAGCAACACACCGTGATAAAATCTAATCTTCAGTCTTCTTTTCATCAGCTTTTGAACACCGTAAAATAACAAAGATATAACTAACTTCTACAGATATATTTCAAATGATTAAGCTAACTAGTAACGAGTGAGGTCCATATTAGATATGAATGAACGATTTTATGTAAGTTGGATATGAATAACAAAGAAATACATTTAGTCCTTTGAATAAAACATATCGAAGCAATCGATGAGCCAACAATGGCCGAGATAATATAAGAAAACTTTCCAGTATGTTTCCTGCGACGACAAGCGCTTTGGTACTAATACTTCGGAATAAACTGAGAAATTCTCTTATTAGAAAATATCTTTGAAAGTTTACCATTGTTGCTACCATTCGGACTAAACGTATTTGTTACAATATCTAGAAGAACAACAATATTTTGTAACGATTCTTATAGATGAAGTTGTGGATTTAACTGGAAATTTTTCAATATGCTATTTTCTTTACAATGGCCTGTTTACAAAGAGTATTAAAAAACAACAAGGTGCCAACCGCTGTTTTTATTCAATTGTTTTCATAATGTATTTGCATAGGATTTTATTTATGAATATTTTAATTATAACCTTAAAAACGCGGCTGCACTTGCTTAAATTGTCCAAGTAGCTTCAAAGTAGTAGTAGCTAGCTAGCGTCCAAGTAGTATTATGTTATCCCCTTCCTATTTCCCTGAATATTGGCTTTTGTGACTTATTCTCCGCCCAATTATAATATTAGTAGCGATATTAACTATATACAGAACTATATGCTATACATCCATCCATCCATACTTACAATCTTTCGCGTATATAAAAAGCTAACAAATATGAATAACCCTCGCCATAGCTGTGATCAAACTTGATTATACAATGCCACACAGGATTTCAATCCAGTCAATGTTTGATTCGATTTTAAATACAAATTACTCCCTATCTAAATTCAAATTCAGGATCAAACAAAAATTTTCGTCCTTGTGCCTACGGGAGGGATGGCAGTGGGGGTGGGGAGGGAACGTCGCAATTTATTGTATCAGTCTTTCAACGGCAACTTGATTCATGTCTTACCGTCTGCCATTGTGCCGCGGCTGAGTTCCGCTTATTGCTTATTGTTATTGCTTTTTCGATACTTCAAAGCAATCTTTCGTACCTGTATTGTGTGTTTAACATAATGTCTTGACACAAAAGAAACTATTTGAAATACCATCGATACAATATTGTAATCATTGAAATAATGTTTCGTATTGGTTGTGATGGTTCTTAATCATCTGAATAGATGGCGTGGGGTGCCCCTTAGGCACATGAAACCGAAAGAGTAGAAGAAATTCGATTACTGTGGCAGGATCACGGGTGGCCGAGAGGCTAGGCGTTGCTACGGTTAGGCAAGATACGCAGGTTCGAATCCTGCCTCGTGATCAAATTTTTTCTATTCTTTCAAAAAAAATTTCTCATTTATAAAGCATTTCAATGCTATAAAAACTAAAAATTATATTTGAAATACTTCAAGTTTAATTGCGAGAAAAACATGTGAAATCCCGTTCATGAATCATTCAACAGTTGAGAAGTTTTTAGTCAAAAAAAACAGCGAATAAGACATTGTTAAACATTCTTAAATACATTATACATGCAATCAACTTTTTCGTATTCAGTATTTACTTGAAATCTAAATATTTTAAGCAATTTTGAATGAATTTTTGTTCACAAATGAAGGCAGAAAACAAAAACAAATTGCCGAGAAATAAAGTGGATATAGCATCTACAATATAAGTAATCATGTGACAAAATAAATGAAATTGTAATAAAGTTACGAAAAACTCACATTAAAAGCTCTTCAATCTTTCAAGTTTCTAGATAATTGCTCCAGTTTGATTCTGAATAGACGGGACATTTCTCAGACATTTGTGTGGGAGGCGACTAGCGCGACTAGGTTTTTTCTTATTAAAATATTAAACGGTGTGGATTCTAGTGAATCTATGCAGCAATGGATCATAAAATGTTTGGAAGATTTATATTTATTCATACATTACCTTTTGTGTAACCAAGTAAGTATAATATTATGTTATCTGTGGTATATCATAAATTTTTTAGTATTTTATAATACTACATCATATAACTAGAAGCTATTTTGACATTTGAGATATTCAATGACAGTCAATGTCCCTAATTTCTTGTACTTTTAATTAAAATAAGAATTATAAGAATTCCTCATGTACTCAATGACCACTTTAAATAGTATACTATTACGTATTACGTTAAAACAGTGCATCGAGCTGACTAATCGTGTTCTCACAACCCAGGTTAAATGGCCTGAAGTTTCCCTCCCGTATCTAGATTTTTCAATCATTTGTAAGGGTTAGTAAATCATTTTAAATCGGTAAACTTTAACACTATAAATTGTGACACAAAAACATGATCACCGAGGTGTGTTCGTGACCTAGTTTACACAGATCTGTCAGGAAAAACATGATCTTATCATTCTTATACATGTACTACAAACTTGTCTATAAGATAGATTTAGCTACGTAATTAGTGTGGCATGCTGCCTGTGCACAGAATGCATCTTATTTATCATCATACCTCGTGCCGCAAACAGCTCCTGTAATGATGTTGATATTGTCTGTATCGCCGCTCGCACCGTGTTTGCTCGACTCTTGCCAAAATGCATTTCACTTTACGTACAATAACACAAATTTTTACTGCATTGCAGTGAGTTTCCCATAAATAACCACAGCATCTTTGTTGTGGTGGTCGCACTGGCTGCGGTCGAGTGGAAAGGTAAGGTATTGTTGAGTTATGCCTTTGTAAGATTTGAGGCAGATTCATTTCACAAATACCTATTTTATGTATTGTTTTAATTTTCATTTTCGAATTTTAGTCCAGCCGATAAGTCAATAAATAAGAATTCCCATCTGTCTGAATATAAATAATATTAAAAATGAAATGTCAATATTCCTTTGGAAATACATAGTTTTAATTGAAAGAATTTTTGACACTTAATATCCAGATTGGCCTGATTATTTGGGATATTTGCCAGTTGGACCTTCCAATCACTTGTATAAAAATGATGTTTTAAATATTTTAATTCAAATAAAATACAATAACTTTTATATTGGAGAAACATTGCTTGGTGAATTTCAGTTTAAAATATCTTAAAACGCGAGAAAAAATATATAACGTAAGTGGCCATTAAATACATTTAATGAAAAAATTAAAATAAAGTATTGTTACACTGATCAGATGATTGTTTCATTGCCCCACCATTGAAATAAATTCACCAATCTAAACAAAGGGTCGAGTTTGACAAAACGAAATAATGTGCATAGAGTGCAGGGTGGATGCACATGTGCGGCGTGCGGCGTGCGGCGTGCGGTGGTGCTCACAATAATGATATAAACAAAGAAGAGCGGAAACGGCCGCGCATTAATTCGCGACGTAGCGACCGCGCCGCCCACAAATAACAGTTTTGTTGTTTATTTAAAATGTACTTGGGAATATATTCTGAGATAAAAACTTTACGTTTTTATTTACAAAACTGTTCTGAAGCATGGTAGAGTTTATTATGTAATTTCGTTATCACCAGCCCAAATATTACGCTGCCACTGCAGGAAGTCGTGTGAGGCCAAGGAGTACAAGTCTCGTAGGAGGCCTGTGTTATTTGGGTTCAGGTCATAATCCACCACGCTGTCATAGTTAGCAGATTTTACATAATGTCGAACTTTTTAATTCTTAGAATGATAAACTCAAAGATCAACTGATTTATAATTTCTTTTACACAGTAGTCTTGTCTCGAACCCCTTATTGTAAGTTGAAATTTATTTCCATATTTGTATAATAACTTGGGAACAATGAATAAATTCACGTAATAATTGTACATAAATGTAAATAGATTTATTTAAATTACAAAGCAATGTCCTGCTCTGTGATAAGTTCCATCAGAATGTTGACTAAATGCACAAACAAAGTAGCTTAGTCCCATATTCCCTAATGTATTATGGGGTGTTATCATTGAACTCCGTTTCTCTTATAGTCTTTCAGAACGTTTTTTATCAAATATCCAAGACGTTCGGTCACGCCTGAGTCGCTCAACAGGCGATTTAGAAACATCATCGATACCGGCAAACAATAGCGAGAGCAACTACAGAGTGTGTTGCCGGCTCTTCTCTGTAGAAACTGCTTACCGAACGGTAAATGATAAAACTGCGTTATGACGATACAAAAGTGATTCAATTAAGTCTTATTAAATAAATAATTGTTCGTAAAACAATAAATTGATATAAACACGATGTACTATATATACATATACACGTTGACGATATGTTTTTAAGCATTATTTGTCCCGACAACAATACTTCCTCAGAGCAAGCTTCCACTAAGCGTACCTAAGAATAAACCACAAACGCGTAATCCAGTTCTTTCATCCCAAATTCGATAAAAGCAACATGAACGTATGTTGTAAAGTAATACAAGTTCAAAGCGAATCCCTGCGGCATTAGACTCGAGTATTTTATTACACGAAATATTGCTTTTACAAAAAACGAACAAGTTTTTATTACAAATGCCGTTTAAATAAGATCCCCCATAATCGCATTTCTTGTGCTTTTGAAGGCGAGGCGACGGACCGACAGACCGCTTTCATTAATACCTCCGCTCATTACTACGGGAATGTCCGAAGTTTGTTCGCACACGCGCCACTGCTACCAACTCAGTCCTTTGATTTGTGATTTGAAAGCCAAATGAGGAATTAAGTAATTGTTTTTAACAACAGCAAGTTCAAGTTGTCAGAACTAGACCAAATTCAAATGGGGCCACATGACAAGTAACAGATGTTGATTATAGAAAGAATCATCAAAATCGGTTCAACCACAACAGTTATCAATTCAAAATATACCGTCGAATTGAGAACCTCCTCCTTTTTTGAAGTTAGTTAAAAATTATGAGATTGTCTATGGTATCGTCAAAAACGATTATAATTTTTTTCTTAAAAATCTTGTTTTTGATCACGGTTATGAGCGAAATTCCCTTTATAATGTGTGGTACACAATTTTTACCGAATTCACTCTCGAAATAAAAACCTTTAGAACATTTTAATAAAAAGATGCTTATGTCTTACGAATACATCTTTTACAAATCTTCTTTCTCATTCTATATTTAGTTATTTCCGAACAGATACATAATTGTCTTAAGAATAAGTCTCGTCAACGGGCTCGCGTGCGAAGGGACTGAGGCTCGCAACTCAGTGAATATTTCAACGTTATTTTATATGCAACGCGAATTTCTGATTCCCTTTGCTGTCTTTCCCGAAGCTGTATTTCATAATCAGCTTTTGCGTCTACATGACTCGCCGTTTTGACCCCCTGCGTGACGTCACTGATAGATTACGTGGCCATTTCGTTGTTATGGAAATATATAATGATATATATAACGTGATAAATATGATAAAGATTGGAAGAATAGTTCTTAGAGAGAAATTTCATCGTGTCGATCCTCGTCCCTAGCCCTCTTTATATAAGCATTTTTATAGGGTCGAATTCTTAACCAAATACTTACACATTCGCAAATATGAACCACCCTTATTTTCTATTCGAATTCAAATTCATATTAATTTGTTGCAAAACATACTAATATTACAAATACATTATCACAATTTAATAGAATCATTAGAATCAAAGTTGTCGAAAAGAGTATTTGTGTGACATTAATTTAATTGTATTTGTCAATCTATTAATGTCACAATTAGGTATTCATTATATTATATTATATAGGTAAGTAACAAGGTACTCTTTATAAGTAAAAAACTCATTAATATCATGAAAACAATGTTATTTTAGCATCATTCGAATATCACTTTAATGGTAATCACTTATGTTCATATTATATTTACCTACGCATTCTTATTTTATTTGTAATTGTCAAAAGCTAATTCCAGTGTTCCTTCGAAATTCAACAAAACAAATGCGTGAACATTGAAATTGAAACTTAAACTAATTGTTGTTGGCGCCGACGCGTTCTTTTCTCAATTTTCCTTATAAAATAATTTAGTCGAAGCAACAATACGGCGAGCGGGCTCCGAGCGCGTGGGAAAATTTCATTTCATTTTGTTAGACTCACCTCCGACTGCCCGCTGCGCACCAGCCTCGGCCTTTGGTACACCACGCGGTTTCTTGCATTCCTGTCAATTATATGAAACTTTACACAAAAAAATAAATAAATTAAATGGTGTTTTTGGAATTGTTGATCGATATATAAATTTAATGTTACAAAACTAACGCTAGTATTTACTGTGACTTGTGTACTTGTGATTTTTGTCAAAATGTTCACATAATTCAAATTTAAAGAAAGAATATTATTAAAACTACTAATTGCGGCAAATTTCGTATGTATATAAATTATAAATGAAATAATATTTTACATTAAAGCTATTTTCTGTGTGGTTTGATTTGTAAAATGTTTAATATCATAAACTTTAAATTATCTTTGTATACCGATAATTGTAATCACAAACGATATCATTTTTTTCCATCGAAAAACGTTAAAAACATCTCCGTGTGTACACGACCTAATTTAAATCCAAACGAATTATTAAAACATTCCTCCGCCTCTCCCTCGCAGATAACTAAATTTCCTTTCGTAATCGAGTAAAAGATTGCAATCGGCCTGTTTAATAAACGTCAGCGAAAAAAATTAATAGTCCCAAGGGCGGTACTCAAGCAGTCATTACAGAGCACGCACCAGGGGGCCGGGGGCCGGGGGGGAGTGGGATGAGGGGGGGGCTCGTCAATCACAGCGGACGACTACAGGATAATGTGCATTGTACATACGAAGAATCTTCAATTGATGAGTCAGCTTAATCGGTGGCCAGTTGAAACTCTCGAGATGGAAATAATCGTTATTAATGAAATCTTTTTTGTCCGCTTTAGATTCCTTTCCGACCACAATCTTCCCCCCTCTCCCCCTTCTATAGGAAATGATAGAATAGACATTTATTTCTAAGCATAAATCTAGATCTAGATGACACTGTGATGAGTTCTGGTACAATTAAGCCATATCGCATGATCTCAAAGTACACTAACCTATATAATTAATGGGTTATGTATGATTGTATCCTATTAGCTATTCGTATGCTTCGTAGAAGGCCTAAGTCTCTGCAGTGACCTTAATTGGCTGATGATGATGGATTATACAACTGGTTGCGCCTAGTTTCACTGGCAGGCTCATTAATATGATATAGACACTTGTTATAAGACTATGTATACTATATGTATTCTCAATTTTTAATGATTATGTACATGAAAAAAATTGTATTAAAAAGTAAAAATCTGTATTGTTTGTCAAGCTCATATTATAACAAAAGGACAAGGACTCCTTGAA
Organism: Zerene cesonia; assembly: GCF_012273895.1. Taxonomy (NCBI): domain Eukaryota; kingdom Metazoa; phylum Arthropoda; class Insecta; order Lepidoptera; family Pieridae; genus Zerene; species Zerene cesonia. Next base: position 174,598 of record NC_052107.1, read on the forward strand.
ATTATTAATCTATAAAATATGCGAAGAAAAGGCTGAAATAAAATATGGATCATAACCGTTCGACGCTTTCTCCTTAAAACTGTCATCACAGATAATGTATCTGTGTAGCATTGTGTTGAGTTGAAACTTTAATTGCTGTAAAAACTTTTCAGATAAACGCTTATCAAGTGATACAAAGCGTATAATCGCGTGATAACAATTTGTGATATTATGACGTGTCGATAACCCCGAGACGTTCCTTTGTATACTATTACCAGTATCTCGGTAGCAGGCGGCTTAAAACTTAGCTAGAGCTAGAGCAGTATTATATTATCTGTGCCTAGAGTTCATATTATTAGTAGTGTACGCTATTATGTTATCTGTGGCAGTGTTTTATATTTACATATTTATTTTATTCATGCTTGAATTTGTTATCATAATTTGCATTGAAAGTGATATCGATAACTGAATTCGCAGTGAAAAAATTTAAACAAATAGCACAATAGATACATAATCGTTACTGTATTTAGTATTCCGTGGAGTTTATTAGTAATCTTTGAGTTATCTTTAGGTTTCATGGCCAGTTTCGCAGCTTCTGGATATGTTTTATTTAGCTTGTGTGTCAGTTGAAATAACAAGTAATTGATGAACATCATTACAGAGTGGTGAAACCGGCCCTTAATCTGATATAATATTGCTTCTATTAATTTAACATGAACGCCTCTTTACTAACGTTTTCCCTCATTATTTGTACAACTGTTCGCTCTTACGAGCAATATCAGACAGCTTCGCTGAGAGAGATTACAAATATTTTTCCAATTAACGCAAAGGTCAGGCCATTGCTCGCGCGGTGGGCACGGCACTCACACGTACACCCGCGTAAGTAGCAATGTATTAAACGCCCTAGTTTTTTTTCGGGCCACTGCATTGCGGTGTTAATCATGAGAATACGCTTTCAATGCGATCATTTGTTTTGCCTCTTTTACAGTAACGGTAAGGTTATAGTGTTCGTTGTTTGTTTTTATACGAATTACGACGCAACGGAGAAAAATTATCACACGTTCATAAGTCTTCCGAATGTCATAACAATCCGTAGCAAGTCGTAGCACGTCGTAGCACGTGATAGCGCAGCGTTGTTTTATGTATATTTTTATGCAACTTTAATATAAAAAATTTATTTGCGTTTTCAACTTCTCACAAAAAACTAAATATGATCAAAAACGTACAAATTCATTATTATAAACAGACAATAAAATTGTACAACACGTTGTTCATTATTTAATGCTCCATGCAGATTTTTATTTATGACCACAATAAAATAAACGTACGAGCACTTTACCAGCAGCGATAAATGTAATTTGAAACAAAGGCTTGTCCCTACTCTCGGCTAATTTATGTCCCTCGGCGCCTCCCGCCACATTAACGCGAGTGTTGACACACTGAATAGAACGCCTATTGTTTATAATAATAATAACATTCACCTTCGTTAAATTTATATATTTGTGAAAAAACAAGATCCGGCCGGACTGCTGCGTTTGCTGGCTGGTTTGGTGGACACAACGCCATCGCTTTCTTAAATAAATAAATCTATTAATATTATAAAGCTAACATTATATACGAGTCAAATTTGAAAATTTTAAAGATAGTATTTTACAAAAGATTTTTTTATAAAAATCTGTATACATTCACATCGGATGTGTGTGATATATAATTGAATGGAAATTTAAAACCATAAATTAAATGATCAATTATTTACTCTTGACTGTTGGTTTGACATATATTTAATTCGATGTCGATTTTGCGATGCGACATGCGATTATCGAAATATTAAACTATTTATTTTTATCTTATTTATTAATAGAAGAGCAGGCTTCGGTGATAGTTAACCTGCTTTAAATAACAAAACTCATACATAAGTTATTGGGCATTAATTACGACAGAATAAATTTTCCAAGCGTCTAAGAATGTTACATAACAAAAGGTATAAGAGCTTCAGTAATCCAACTCACAGCTTTGCAGGAACGCCAAAAAGCTGCGCCCTATCCGAGGATTAAACTATTTTCTGCAATAAGCGCGAATTGTCGCGGGAAAAATGTATTTTATGGAGCACACGATTGTTTTAAGAGTGCTTTTTCATGTTTCACTTTATGACCGGTTGAAGGAAGGATGAAGTAGTGTTATAAAATACTTTTACGAGGAGGTACCTCGAGTGTTTAAGATGTCCCATTGTTTAGGCAACTTGTGCAAATTTTAGCTTTTATGGTGAAATGATAAAAAATGGTCATAAAATTTGACAAAGGAATCGGTCAATAAGCATAAGTAGATAAGAGTGTCGCAATAAACTGAGCTAATTATTTCAAACGTGTATATTTTTGAAAATGTGTAAACAATTGAAATGGGTGAGCATATGTGTAATTGATGTACGGCTTTCATTCAGGTAGACTCATAAATAATTTTTTTTTTAAATCTAACGTAGCCATAAGCAGTTATGTTAAACATACAAATTTGAATGTTTTTATAAACCGTTAGATTATAATCTATATTTTGTTAGACTATAAAGTGATGTATACGCGAAACGGGGCCCTCATTTTAGGCATGTATGAAAATAACATTAAAATTATTTTTTATACTTTAACAAAGTCAGCTCATGCTTTATATATAATACACATAAATAATCCTCTTCATTCCTTTTGAAATTCCTCTTTTATTTCATAGGTAGGTGCATGACATTTTCATCCCACCAACTAAATTATTCACGTATAAAATAAGTAAGTAAAATATTTACAATTTAAGATTTATAAAGGTGTGCAAGCCATCGTCCATCTACACTTACCTACGAGTTAATTTAAAGCAATCTTATTTGGTAAATAAATTTATTTAACAATATCATAATCGAAATTCGGCTTTCAAGTTCACGAGCGTTGAAGTTGATAGGTGCGCCATTTTGAAATTTAATTCCAATGGTTATAGCCATTATAATATTATCTCCACACGTTGGCTTTTAGCCGACTGGATCTAGGTAATTAAAGTTCTTATTGTTCCCTGAATTAGAACCACTCTGCTTAATGAATACTGCGGCTAATTATCTCGAATTCTGTGGAACTATGTAACTAGCACTGGGCTAAAGCAAAGTAAGGGTAATTAAAAATTCTTTTGTTGTTTGGCCGTATACCTTGACTACGTGATGTAATAATATTGTACGTTGAACGAAATCTTATGAATTTAATGTGATGTATATTAACTGCTGGTGGCTCAGTGGTGAGAACCTCGGACTTCAAAATCGATAAGTGTGGGTTGGAGACCGGGCGAGCGTGCAGGAAATAAATTGATTTTTCAATTTATCTGCGCATGTGGATAACATCACCACTGCTTAAACGGTGAAGGAAAACATCGTGAGGAAACCGGCATGTCCAAGAATCAAAAGTTCGACGACATGTGACATCTGCCAACCCGCACTTGGCCAGCGTGGTGGATTATGGCCTGAACCCTCATAGGAGGCCTGTGTCCCAGCAGTGGGAACATATAAGGGCTGATGATGATGATATTAACTGCATATCTAGACAGTGTAAGACAGAGATGATAATAATATTATTGTGTTGAAATTCAAAGTTTTCGAACATATTTTAAATCTATACTAAAGCTGAAGAATTTGTTTGTTTGATTGTTTGAACGCACTAATCTTAGGAACTACTGTTCCGATTTGAAAAATTATTTCACTGTTACATAGCTCATTAATTGAGCCTACAGCCTTAAGCTATATATGAACCGCGGGCGAAGCCGCGGCGGACCGCTAGTGTCAAATAAATTTAATAACAAACACTCAAGGTAAACGCCTAAACCTAGCATAGTTTCTAGGACATATCACAAATGAATGTTGTCGAATTTACAAATGAAAAGATACTCTACCTACATAACAATGATGACAACCCGAACATAAACTATTCCGAAATCCAATCAAACAAAGCACTGAAAAAAATTCAGTCCATCCTGCAAGCTCCTTCGTTTTTGGGACGTTGAAAATGACGCAAAACGTGCAAAAGATTCACAGAACTATTGACGTGAACGGCGTGCGATTTATCATAATCTGTCAAAACTTCGACTGGTACAGATTTATACAAGCAATAACGATCCGACGGAATGCGAAAAACCTCACACATTCGTTCAAAACTCGCAAATTGGAGGCCGTTTGTAACAGAGATTGGACCGCGAGCGCCACCACGGTGCACCTTCCTAATTTACTCGCTTGTGATTTTAATTAAATTGGGATATTAACGCTCCTATTGATCCCTGCTGCATGTTTCGAATTGAATTTGTTCATTAATTTCTGATTGGATTAACGTTTGTTGAGTAATTTCGTATTTTAATGGCGGTCGTAATTTGAATAGATATTAATTCTACCGATATTCAGTGTGTGTTCGAAATTACTGTTTTGAAATGATGTGGCAGTTATTGGCGGGGATTATGTTGTATAAACACATCAGCCTAGTTATCAAACTATGTATATTTTATTGTTATCGAAGTTAGACATCATCCGTTTAATAACAAATACAATTTATAATATTAGAATGCATTACCACTTGAAACAGCTATATACTTAAAAAAATATAATGAACCAGTTGCCTAGGAAAGACCATGAAAACGTTAGATATTTTTTATTTGGGGTTATTCCATATAGGCATCTGCCTTTTTAAGCTTTGATTCTATCGGGAATTACAAAATAATATTTTGTTATATTAAAACTCTACAATCTACGATAAACGTTTATTTATTAGATAACTAATATCGAGCCTAAACCTTATTCTTTTCATCTGATGAAACTACGTGATCGTTTTGTAGTCCGAAACACAATCATGGCCTAAATGCTTGGATACAAGGCTCCGATAAGACCTGATATTGTGAAAGGTCTAAAGTCTAATCGAAATTCCTCTGTACAAATTTCAGAAGATATCTATATAGATTTTATCTATATAGATTTTTTTTGTCTATATAACTGCAACAATCTCACGTATTCTTGGACTTTAAAAGTTATTTTACCTTCGGATAAGTGCGTGATCCCTGAATGGCATAAGCAATATAATAGGGCAAATAAGATAAGCGATATAATAGGCGAAATGCTATTTTGATATACATAATCTGATATTCTTATTGTTATTTAAATATAACGCTAAGATAAAGCGAACAGCGTGGGTTGGAATCCCATCTACTTACCGTTTTTAAGTCTGTAAAATTCTGAAATACGAATTGCAAAGCTATTTTAAGCTGCAATATGAGACTATGGAAACGATAAATATAATCTTTATATCAATAATATTTTTGATCTTTATTTTATAGGAACAGATATTTTACTAAAAAAATAAACATTTAACCATCCTCGCAATGTGTTCATCTCTGCAACGAATTTGTGTGCAAATGTACAAATGATACCACGTAATTACTAGTCAGTTTATTTCGTCACAATTTTCACCACTAGTGACGTATATAATTAACAGTTATAACGATTATGTGATATACAGGGTTACGTGTTTGATATTCTGTATGTTTAAATAAAATCAAAGAGTCTATTGTTATGTGTATGCATAAGGCAGCATATTACGTTACATAAATAAATGTATTTACAGTCTATTTGTTTAAATTATAATATGTCAGTTATCTATTTAGGAATTTAAAATTTTACCATCATTTATGAAAAGTATTCTATTCTTTAACGTGAGATAACTTCGAGATACAAATGTGACCTAATTCAGAACCACGCTCTACGCCCACTATCAATGAACATAATGAGATATATAAGGGTTCTTGAGCACGTTTTGGAAAAATTCCATAAATATATTGGCCGCTTATAATTAGTGCACGACCGTCTTCTAAGCCGCGGGCTGGAGCTCGAGGACGCTAAGCCCTTTCAGCGAGCGGCCCTCAAAAACCAATAAAGCCCCAATTAAACGTTCTATAATTAAATACAAAAGGACAATGTATCCAATCAAGAGTTTCTTTCTCATAAATTCGTGGTATTTGAATTTAAAACACGACTTCCGAAAGTTTTGTTACATTTCAAATGCAACGCTATGTTGACGCTCTTTTATGTAACGTGACTAAATCAATAGAATGTGCATAAAGTTTAACATCTATTCATGCCAATTTACCACACGCTATAGAATTCGTCGAAATTCTTCAACAATTGAAACACAGCGAGCTCTACAGTAGCCAAAAATATTCACAACGGCATGTCACATATCTACATATTCTTAAGAACAAACGCAATAAACAGAGCTGGCTTGTTCTCGCGGAATTCTCATAAGTAAATATCAGCCTTCGAAACCTCCGCCTAACGAATACTTCGAGCACACGAAAAATAACTCTATTGTAGAGCGACAGAGACGGTAATCGGTTGTGTAGCGCTGCCTCCCCAATGGTACTTAAAGCGATCTCATCTGGTGTCAGGGAATCAAGCTACTCGTGAATATGGTTTCGGTTATGAGTTAAGCAGCTAAAGTATTTTATTTGTTACAATAAATCGATTCGAATCTGCAGAATATTTATATTTTATGGAACCATGGCAGGATTTCGTTTAGTGACTTAAATCCAACTAATATTATAAATGCGAAAGTTTGTAAGGATGTGTGTGTATTTGTTGCTCTTTTACGCAATAACTACTCAACCGATTGCAATGAAATTTTACCATTACTATTGCTATTTAAAAGCTATCATACTATCGTATTATAAATGCGAAAGTTTGTGAGGATGTATACATGTGTATGTGTATGTTTGTTACTCTTTCACGCAAAAACTACTGAACCGATTGCCATGAAATTAAGTTCGTAGCTAGCTAGCTGGACAACTGGAATAACATATAGGCAACTTTTTATACCGATATTCCTACGGGATACAGACTTACTCGGGTGAAACTGTGGGGCGCAGCTAGTATTATCATAATAGCAAGAGCTGGACACTTGACTTAACTAATATTCACAATTTCATATCACTTTACTTATTTTAAACAACTTCCATCAAGCAAAGCCGTCATTAGTACATAATTATGAATTAACCTCCTTAACGAAAATTAAAGATATTTTTGTTCATGCTCCGAAATAAACTATATTCACCATTAAAAACCGATCTTTTCTTTGGACTCTTTTACCTTTTTTCCAGTAATTTCATAAAGCCTTTACCGTATATAAACAAGAAGCAATAATAAGCAGAAACGCTGTAACAAACAGTTGCGTTGCGGAGGGCGAGCGACCTTCTATGAAAGCTAAATCTATGGTCCTCGCCTGCCAATAACCGAACATCCGCATTGCGTAACACTGCTTTGTTGATTCCCAAGTAATCTGCTGCGTAATTGCATTAGCTTGCCTTATTCTTGGGATCATTTATGCGTTTTATGGTGCTCTGGATGATATACTCGTATCGAATTGTTCTATATAGAGATTTAGCAACCCATATCATTTTCTGATATGGGTTGCTCCGGTGGTTACATATTGTCGGAAAATAAAATATATTTCGCCATATTTACGAAGAGACAATATTTTATTGAACGTTATTATTATAAGTCTGGAATATTATTAGAATAAAATAGTTTAACGTGTTGATTGAATTTGTTTCTATTACACCTTGTAGCGACATGCCCCCGAAGTGAGCACATTAGAGGCACATTAATGGACGAAAGAACAATATAAAATAAAAACTATTAAAGGGACTTTACAAACTTTGGTTTTCTACATAGTAATATAAGCTATGAATTGAGGACCTAAGACAGTTTTAGGATTTAACAATTATTGCCGATTGTAGATAGTGACAAAACGGCAGATTGCAAATAAAAAAATGAATTAAAACAAAACTCGCACGTAAAAATTTCTGGAGTTTAAAATAGATGATAAACAACTCAATGGCACAAGAATGTCACGTGCATCTTCGGGTGGAAACTCCACTACTTAAGCGTTTACATAGTATTGCCATACAGAAATCGTAATATTAATAGATAGCAATATATAGTCTGCATATAACGGTCAAACAAATGTATGGTAACTATAAGTTCTGTAGTTTCAACAGTTCATGTTAACTGCGCTGCTATATACGCTTTTGAACTCTGAGTTACAATATTATAAAACTAGATATCTTGAACTGAAAATTGCCAGAACCATTATCTCCTTAAGTTATTGATAAATAATATGCGCTATGTAGGTAAATAGATGTTAAAACTAGTTTCAGATCCAATGTTTGTGAGATTAGGCACTCGGTAGTCTTGAATACAAATGTGTTGAGGTATATAAAAGCCTAAGCTAGGTTTATAGTGATATAGCACATTCCGCAGTTATATTTTAATCCCTACAAATTCATTATTGTACTTAGTACATATAAAGGAAAACGTTTGTTCTTTTTATGACTTACTTTTTGACATATAAAAAAGAAATTTAATGAAACAGTAAAAGTAGAAGTCTTAAACAAAATAATTGCAATCGTTTAATATATTTATAAGCATTTTAGTTGGATATGAGATGTTTGTTAAGGGAACTTAACCTTTCAAAGCAATACTGAAAAATTTAATAGAAACATAATGACAATAACGAAAGATAGCGTATCGATCTGAGCGATGTAACCGCGGACCGTATCTGATTTAGACTTGGTGCTTTGTCCAAACGAGTTTGAATTGTTAATTTTCGGCTCCACTTTTCTATTCATTATATTCAGTTAAACTACATGAGAAAGAAATAAAAATTAATGAATGAAACTGACTGGCTTGTTGGTATTGTGGTTATTATGTTCGTAGCGTTGTGGTACGACGTGAATTCAAACACAAAAAAAGGAATATTATGAATGTTAGTAGAATTGTTGTAGGTACTAACTCAAGTGCATGCATCTAAAACTGCTAGTAATGGTACTCTATTCTTGTAGTCCTTTTAAATCTAATGACAACTTGTACTATAATCAGAAAGATGTGAGCTTTACAAGTGTATTTCTACGCAGACTAATTACTAATATGTATCAAGTAATTCAAAGGGAAGTCATGAATTAATTTTAATATATTTTCACTTAAAAGTACACTGAATTATTACTTCCTATTTTTTGTTTCTTTTAATTTGTCACTTATGTTCCTGGGTTATGAAATGCTACTCCAATTTTATAAAGAAACACATTAGTCGAATTGGGAATCTCCTTTGTTTTTGGGAACATATAAAACAAGCATAAGTCGAGTAAACAAAATGATTCAACAAACATAGTGCACTCCGTTACTCTTACTTTATTTACCGATACCATTCCATCATTGGAACTGAACATATTGATCCAAAAATATCACGAAATTCCAAAACGCATCGACGGCCAGCCAGTAAATCCAACGATACATCATCTTTACGAGACACGCATAAAACAGAATGCGAATCGAGCATTAAGCATTAATGGATGATGCTAACTTTATGGCTCACTAGTTTTACAAGCGATTTTTATCGTTCACACAGCGATCGAGGGTTTGGGTGAACAACCGATATAATCATGATATTATTTAGCTATCATTATACAATAAGAGTGTCAGAATTAAATGAATCAATAATAATTACTGGGTTCCCTCGAAGTTACTGTTTATTAAATTCAGAGGTATTTAGCCTGTTCTAAGTTCCATAATGTCATAGTTAATGCCCCCGAGGTTGACTCCTGGTGTGAATATGCATTTAATGTAATTTAAACTTGTTTGTGAAAAAGGGTGAAGTTATTTTTGGCTAAAACCTTCTTTAAATTACCGCTTATAATAATCATGGAATAATTCATTATTCGCGTTTCATTCCTATGCGGTTTAGTCGGTTTAATGTTTCGCTTCCACAAGTCGCACGAGCATTAAGACGTGGACTTAATTCCCAGAATTAGTATTCCATTAGGCTCTAGTAATCAAGTTGTTAGGTTTGCAGAGCGGCCAAGATCGAGGAGTTCAATTGAGAGGCTCCAAAGTTTTAATGCACAGAAAGAACTCCTTGATTGCTTGTAGCTGTCGATTCTTGTTTGGAACCATCTGCGGTTACATAGTTAAGACTTAGTTTTATGTTTAGATACGTTAGTCCAGATACATTTGAGCTGTAGATACTTGCTTCATATGTGCACCTGAGTGTATGTATAGATAACGAAAGAACATTCGTTTGATTATTAGGAATGATAGGATTATGTTATTGTTTGTTGCAAATGCAAGTATAGTTTGCTCTGTATATCTTAATTAATATTTTTAATACTTATTAAAACGCACCAATTTCAGGACCATGACATACATACAAAAAATAATAATTAGCTACAACATAATCCTATAAGATTCTTTCGCAACAACATCCCATAAAAATATTACTGTTTTATGTGCGGGTTTTGTTTGTGCTTAAGGAACAGCATATTAACGACAAGATAAGTTTAAACAAATATCAACAACTTGTATATTTTATTCGTGCTGGTGAATGAAAGATTATGCGTATCCAAATTATTAATTAACGAAATTAATTTGGCGCGTGTACTAATTATTAGGTATTATTTTGTACATTTCGTTGGCGCGGCGAATATAGCAAGGCTGCATTTTATTACAAATTATAATTTAATTAAACGCAGACTATGAAGTTTATAAAGATACCCGGATTGCTGTAGGTTGCTAATATTAAAAACTCTGCTTCCTAATTTGGTAAAGCTGTGTTTGTTTCTGTTGTCCAAAAATGTATAAAGCTTATATATATGGGTAAATCATAATTAAATGCAAAAGTTCTGGTTGGAAAAAGAGACATTTGTGAATGGATTATCTTAAATAATAATTTATCTCGAATAACTGAGTGAAGTTAAAGACAATCCAATTAATTCTGCGTGTAATCGTGTCATGTTCAATCTACGAGGTATTTATATGACTTAACCGTTTTTCACATAGATTATTAAAATGATGTTTGTCATATCAGTGCTTCATTTAATACAATATAACATAACTTATACAACACTGATATTAATTGCTTTTGGTAAATTTAACAGACAAATTCATGTATCCAGGATATACAACAGACGGAACTAAACTGGGAACTATGCAAGTTGTAGGAAAGTTACAACTCCACATAGACACGCTTATACCACATTCCCTGTTATTCCTATAAATACTAGTGCTTATTGTAGGCTTTCCACAAAGCGCTAGGTCAAGCGGTAGCGATACTTTGTATTCAGAAAAATAAATGTGGAAACATTTAATGTTAAATGTATTTACTAACATTCATAATATTGTATTTACACCTAGATAATGAGAAAAACGTAAGAATCACAAGAAAGTTTGATGACTGACTGTGTCATATAAAATAGAGACCACTCACTTTATATTTTTATCACTTCAAAGTGCCATTTTGTTCTGGCAATTGATTGATTATATTTTTTTCTAGACAATGTCTTAAGGGGCGTCCATTAATTACATGAGGTGTTGTTTTTTTAATTTTCTGTACCTACCATGCTGCAGGCTCGCAGACCACTATGTTCGTTCTACTCGTGTTATTGAAAGATTGAACTAAGATATAAAATGTTTACAAACATTAAAAAAAATCAATTATCTCCATGAAAACCAATTGTTATAAAAAAACTTGTTTAGTTACATCGATTTAAAATGTTTTAGCGTTGAATACCTATTCCTATTCTACCACGGGTGAAGCCGGCGAGCACTATAAGTGCATAATAAAAGTGGTCAAGTTCAATAATGTACGGCAATAATATATTAGGTTCTCACACAGTCTTTTATGAACCGGGTCAAATATGCCCCCTGAACTTCCTTTGAACACCAAATTGATAAGCTTAAAGAGCTCAATAAGAATGAGGTCAAAACGAAATCTATAATTAAAGAAGATCTGTGGCCTGATTCGCGGCAAAACGTTAAAGGGGTCGGACTCTGCTCGTTTCTTATATACGCTTGGTATACCAATTTGTGAAAGTGTTAATCCCTTGGAGCTTAGTAGTTTATCCTTTTGAAAGCAAACTTTCGTTATATTGTATTAAATGGCTTTAAAAGCGATCGTTTAAAGTTAGATCATCGAAATAAAGAGGTGTTACTAATTATTTGCGCTCTTTTAAATGTATCAATTAAAGAATTTAAGAGTATTAAAGAACAATTAGTTTTACAAAAAAATGTTCAAATTGTCAGAACAAGACCGATTAATATAAATGGGACCACATGAACGGCACCAACTTTCAAATAAAAAAGAATTCTATAAATCGGTTCACCCAGTAGTTTAGAGATAAGTATCACAAAAAATTTGAAGTCGAATTGATAACCTCCACCGTTTTTGAAGTCGGCGAAAAAATTATGTATTGAAAAAAAAACTTCATACAGGAAAAATCAAATTGCCCTTATTTAAATATTATAGCGTAAAGGAACAAAAACATTAATTTCCAACACAACCGGGCATAACCACAAACAACAGTCAAAAACGAATGTGACAGCAAATGGGCTCACATTATTCACGCTGGTTCGTGAGCAAAAGGTAAAAGGTTTTATCTGTACACAAAGAAAATTACAAACAGTACTCGAAATACAAAGGTTGATAGAAAACCGAATGCCGATAGCAGATATTCCATGAATATCGATAGCCCAACGCGACCCGAAACTTTTTGATTGTATTATAAAAACCCATTTAGAACCCTTCACTGCGACAGGCCAGGATTAAACTTTTACGTACCGATTCAATTTCATCTCGCCGAGATTCATTAAGTTCCCGGCACTTTGACCCTTGTCGTTAATCATATTCCAGTTTTTCACAGCCCTCGTAAAGCCACGCTTTTGGGAGTGAAAACTTTTAGCCATGTTGCGCGATATTTCGTGATATGATCCACGTCATATATCGGCTTGGTACTTAAGGAAAAGAAAAGAGTATAAATTAAGGTATAATACAAATATGTATCTAATTATACCAATACATATATGAGCGTGGCGTAGAGCGTATTAAGTCTAGCTCGAGCATGACCAAATTTGAGCCCAAAACTTCCATTTAAAACATTGTACAGCTAACAGCTGCTACAATCAGGTAACTGGATCATTAAATTCTTACTTTTTTATTAAAGATAAAGTTTGGCCGAAGATGGAGCACGCTTCCCTAGAAGATACCTGTTCAATCTACGCTTTAATACAGTCCAATTCATAATAAAAAAACCCTGTTCAAAAGAAAGAGATAAAGAGCACTTACGGTATGCTGTTGTTACACTTATATTTAATTGAATATTGTTCAAGCAACATTCCTATTCGTCGCCCTTGTCAAGTTCAGTTTAACTTGTCATAAGTTACATAAAGTGGTGTTAGCTAAAGCAAGTTGGAGGTAAGTTTAGTCTAACTAGGTACTAAGCTGGTCCTGGCGTACACTGCCGCAATGTTATCTTGATTACAGCTGTGACCCTCCGCTTAACAACTTTGTGAGGGAACACGTTCAAACAATCTTAATATCTTCATTGAGAATATGTCTGGAAGGTTAGGTACTTTTGATTTAGAAGATTTGAGTTATATTTAACTGTTTCAACATTCTGTGTACTTTATTGTATTCCGAACTGCGATGTAGAAGTATGCACTTCCTAGCCTAGCTTATGCAGAATAAAGAAAAGTCAATATACTTATACATAATTGTTATAATTTATATATTCACTATGTTACTTCCTTTATATAGCACATAAATCTTAAAATAGCCTGCAGCGCTCAACTGCGAAAATTCATCAAAAATCTCACATGACCCAGCCACAAATAAGTTTAAAGTTCATCGATCCCACGATCAATTTTGCTCATCCAACCAAATGTATCGTGAAATTGCAATCAATATCGGATGCGAATCAAATATCGTGACAGTGCGGTGCGCTGACCTGAAACAAATGCAACTTTGCCCCAGTGCTCGCCCGTTTCTCTTTTATTTCATATGTTCGCAGCTAGCTGAGCTGCAGCAGTGTTAGAAATATTAAAATAACTTTATCACTGGTTAACTCTAGCCTGTATCGACATTATCTGCGTATATTCGCAAGAAATGGCTATAATATATTGTTATGAATTCGAGTGTTATATGAAATTGCAATTGAGCTTTCTTTGTCTAAGAATAATTTTACTTCCTTAATGCTTTTAAATGTTTATCATATTTATACTACACAAATTTAAGAGCGAAGTGTCCTATCAAGGTGGAAACTATTATGAAATACGAGATGTGAACGTAGGGTAAGTTTCAAAGTACAATCACGCGTTGCTTCCTACCTTTAGTTTCACAAAAACCATAATTCCAAACGCTATTAAATAAATGGAGCGAATTCCATTGTGGGTTTATAAGCTTCAAAAATGTGTAAATAGGTCAAAACTGCGTGTAGCAGGTAGTGGCAATCGAAGAAGCTTGGGTCCGCGCCAGCGGCCGTGACATCCCACGAATTAGGGGTGAGACCACACGTATATAGGTCAGGACGTATCAAGCCGCGGTAAGCGAGTTCATAAGCGAATCTTTGCAATTTCGCCTCCCCTAATAACAATCTCCAGCCTCTCAGTCCATATACTTCCGGTCAAATGAACAGGGTTATAAGGAAAAGTATATTTACTAGTGCGCCCAAAGAGGACAAGTTGTTTTCAGAGCATGTATCTCTGTGATACTTAGTTGAAACAAATACATCCATCCTGCAGAAAAATATTAACGTTGCATTCAAAACGTTTAATTATTACGTAATGACACCACTTTTAAAGGGTTTCGAGTAAGGAGTAGAAAAACTCATACTACGTTTTTATCTTCTTCTATTCTTAAATCATTTAGAAATATAGGTACAAATTTACAGTAATCAATCTCTAGGCTCAATTTATCATAGGTACGTATAAAATCATAATCGAAAATTGCTTTTGAATCATAAATTAAATTAATCACTTCAAATCATGAAAATCATTCAATTAAAATTGCACTATTTAATTAAGGAAAATTAACTTTATTCGTATCGGCAGCTGTGTTGCACAACTAAATTAAACATAGAATGAATAATCGAATAAATTCTCAGCAGAGCGTAGCAACAACGTCTCAAAAATTAAAAGTTTCTTAATAAGCAAGTAACACACGCCCTCCGAAACTTTCCGTACGAAAGGTAACACGTTAAAGTTAATAAGAGTGGGTTCGTGATGAAAACGAATTAGGCGCTTTCTCGACTACTTTGACGATTATTTACGTTACGAGGTGACGCTGCGGTATTTTCCCCAAGTATTCTGTACTGTAATATTGGGTATAAAGCTCATATACATGCTCATTCGCAAATGGATTGAAGCATGTAATGTGTCGAGCGCTCTTTATTAAGAATTCTTTCATAAATTTTGTACAGCACAAATGTATTGGACGCAAAATTGGAGTGCTGTCATAACGTAGCGTAAGTTTGTTACAACGATATCTAATCTATAGGATTTACAATGGATTTTTTTAACGTAGGTACATAATTCAGTAGCAGGGATCTAAAATTCTTATCTTAATATATTATGTTGAATATACCGTCCTTCTAACCTACCGAGATACATGATTTATTACTCTTTTACTCTTAAAAATTATTTTTATATTATTATTTAATTAAAATAGCTGTTACGACGAGAAACCTGCATCTACACAGCTAGTTTTAAGGTAAGTTCCTTGATCATTTTGTATTGATCTAAATATAAATAGATTCATAAATTCACCACGCATTCATTACTTAATGTATTTCTTATCACCTATGACCAATACAACCACACAAAACGAACAATCACTAACCCATTACATACCATAAAAGTGTCATATAAAATATTCAGCGCAAACGACCGTAAAACTCCGACCCTTTCATTACCGAACCCTTGGACATATAAGTCGGCCACAACAGCGGCCTTGGAGACGCTTCCGTATCGATTTAGTGCGTCCTGCGTACGGATAAAATACAAAAAGAAATAGTCAAGTGTAGCGGCGAACGATTTTTCTATTATAGACTAGCTGATCGCTCGGCTTCGCCTGTGAAACATATAAAGCATATGTCACTCAGTGAAGTTTCGACTAATGGTGAAAGTATTTTTGAAATCGGTCCAGTGGTTTTTGCGTGAAAACGTTACAAACATACAAAAATATAAAAATACTAAAGTTTCATCTTTATACTATTAGTGTATATAGGTACTACTAATGCGACTAATGCTAATGCTAAAATAAGATTCCCTAAGCTGTAAAAGTGACAATATAGATAGAATAAGATAGAAACTAGATTTTCAAAATAAAAAGCATTCGATTTACTAGCTAGACTTTTATTCACTTTTCATACTAAATTTAATTACTAAAACTAAATCCAAAAAGTGAATAAGAGTGGCGCTGGTAAATCGAGTTTCGAGTGTGATCGAGTTTGATTTTGAAAATCTAAAACTCTAAAATGCAGTTATATTATGAGGTAACGATACATAGAAATAAATTATATGTAAAGATTTAAAATAAGTACCTAATATATTCGATATAGATACGTAAAGCTATAATAAATACTTTATATTTCCGTATAGCAGTAGCTTCTAGTTTCGTTATATACACTAACGTTTTCCTTGAAGGTACCTGCAGTGTTACATACACCATTTCTTTCATACCGATTTTTTTTAAGTCACACTCGGCAATGGAGCTGGTGGGACGCCTGATGGTAAGAGCTACCACCGCCCATGAACATTTGGAGAGGCATAAGGTCCATTGCAGACCTGACGCCTCTACAAATGTATTGCCGACTATAAATTGGGAAGGGATTGAGAAAGGATGGCCGAGAGGAATAAAGGAAAGGACTGGGAAGGATAAGGAAAAGGATATGGGCCTCCGGCTCCCCCACTCACCGAACGAAACACAGCTGAATGCTATTTCACGCCGGTCTTCAGTGGGGGTGTGGTACTTCCCCGGTGCGAGCTATCGCAATTCGTGCCGAAGCGTGCTGGACTACCACATGCAAACGTTCTGATCTACGTTCTTTACTTTTCATACCGTTGTTCCACTCAATTATACGTGTTCAATTTAAAAAATGAGGCCATTATCATATGATTATCAAAAAGCATAAACGTTGAAATGATCGAAACATTATAAAAACTAACTTTACGCGATATCGCAAAGAACGCAAGTTTCCGAGAAATTTGCAGCAATATACGGAGTTAGCGCGTTGGAAGCGAGTTGCAATCATTATGAGAGCAACAACTTCATAATTATTTCTGGGCTAGCTGCAGACGCGCTTATAAAAGTTGAGCTCAGCCGGCGGCGTGATGTAACTAGTTTTGAAACGGTGCTTTAATAACTTACAATATGCAATTAAAATACGGTTCGGATACGATCAAAGCGTCTCTGGAGTGCTCGACAGCAATTTTGTTTCGAAACATTGGAATGCCTTATACGTCATGTTGTTTGAAATTTATGAATATGTTTCCACTTAATTCTCTATTGTGTTATTATCAACTAGCTGTAGCCCGCGGCTTTGCCCGCGTGGTAACAATAAGTTCTTGTGGTACAAACTTTCATTCCCTATATTATCCTCTTAAGGGTGCAATTTATAAAAATCCTTTCTTAACGGAAGTCCACATCATAGTGGCTAACTGCAAGACCAAATTCAGCACGATCGGTCCTGTGATTTGAGATGTGCGTTGATAGATCAGTCAGTCAGTCACCTTTGCGTTAACCGACTTCGTAATCGAGACAGAGGAGTTTCTATATTCGTATGTATATATATATATATATATATATATATATATATATATATATATATATATATATATATATATATATATATATATATATATATATATATATATATATATATATATATATATATATATATATATATATATATATATATATATATATAGCATTAAGATTCAAAGTAGAGATATTAAAGGTATTTTGTTTAGATTAAATCAAATGTAATTTTTTGTCATTCTACTTATTAAAAAGATATCTTTATTTTGAATATTGTTTTAAAACTTTGTATTTCACACATACAAGAAACTTTTGTCTATACATATACTAGCTGCACCCGGCAAACGCTGTTCTGCCTTACTCTTATCGTTTAGTGGTATGAAAAATAGATGTTAGCCGATTCTCAGACCTACCCAATATGCTTACCAAATTTCAGAGGAATCGGTCAAGCCGGAGGAGTATAGAGACTAACATTGTGACACGAGAATTTTATATATAAGATTATAAATTGCTGTTCCACTTAGTAATTTTGTCTCTATACATAAAATTGCAAAGTAAATCTATCTGAATTGGGAGGGATTATTCATATAATATTTATGAATACGTATTCGTTGTTATTCAATATTTGAAAAAAAAGAAACATTGTAGTTAACAAGAGTACAATTACTATTATTGGGGTGGGAAAGACAGAACTATACAGGTTGCCTAACGCCACCACTTTCCCACACTGGAATTCATACTACTTATAGACGTCACAGTTACCATCCAGGCATTTAATACATAACCAAATATGTACCTATACAAAAGTTTTAGCATCACTAGTAATAACGGGAACATTAGAATCGGTTTCTTAAATTCATACACACAAGAAAACAGTAACCAGAACATTTACATACATTAATATTTTTTTAAGAGTGAAGCTATTCATTTATACAACATATTGTATGTTGTAATGTCACAATGGTTAGTTTTTTTTTCTTTCTTTTGTATGTACGTCAATCAAAATCACTGGACAGATTTTGATAAAAATTTATAAGGCGATAGACCAATATCAGGTTCTACCTATGGCCTATATTTTTTACGGGACGCTATCCACACATATAACCGGAGGAAAGAAACCAAGTAAAACACCAATTGCATTGACTTCTTTATTGAATACTGATAATACAATAACCGTTACAACTACACAGGTCAAAGATCGACACAGAAACGCAGTTGAGATCCAAATTATCCTTATAAAAACTTACCCTATGACTAGTTACGTTCAGAAATACTGAAGTCTACAAAATAGTCGTATAAATAGGTATATTGTAGCTCAGCTACGATCGCCTAGGTCTCCATTTGAACCTGGCCCAAGTATCGCCACGTTAATATAAATAGGAAAATTTTCAACGATATCAATGTATAGACGGAGCCGAAACTCCTCAAGAAATATTTTTGACAAGAAATTACAAAATACTGCGATTATCCTAACATTAACATTACATCTATCCGCTACTTGTGCAAGCCTAATCCGGTTTAACAGTCTTCACGTCAATCTGACATTTCTCTTTGGTTTTGGCGTCGTTTGAGGCGAGCTATCATGGCCGTCATGTAACGCCCACACTCGAAGTCATCAAATTGAAATGGCGCTTAATTTCTTTAATTGTCATTTTTTTTGTCGCCTATGTATAATTTGACTCCTTCGCTGCGGGTCTTAATTATTATCGCTAAATATCCATACAAAACAAATACTGAACTCCTGCCATCGGACAAAGACAAAACATTGTGTGAAAGAAATTTTCTCGTGCAGAAACTTAGGTGAAATTAAGCATCAAAATAACCTTTTAAGCTATTGAGAGGTGAAAATAGGCTTTTAAAAGCTGCATAATATGCTTCTATACAAAATTCTCTTGTCCTGAGTAGGGTTGCCATTGATACGCCAGAATAAACATTATTATGTACTTTCTTGATTATTTTCTGTATAGTTCACTTGCTTTTTTTTCTTAATGGAATGCATAAAACCTCTCGAGGTATGTTTGAAAGTAAATAATTATCTTAATGGAAAAAATAATTTTACAAGTAATTTTCCTTTTCTTGACGATACATGCTGAAAATGTCAGCCCTACAGGGATGTCAAAACTGCACAAATTTGTGCAATCATTTTAATTTCATCTTCTTTAAATAGAATCCATTCATTTTAATTAACAATTACTCCGCATAATACACAGCACAGCACCGAAATACAACTAATCCGCAAAGCTTAAAGCTCCATTTCACAAATTCACCAAACCTTTTAACAAAAACGAGAACAAGAATTGGCAACAGAACCACCCATCTTTCAGTGAAAAACCTCAATGGGTGGCAACCCTATCCCTAGACAGCTAGCAAGCGAGTATGCTGTGAAGTTGCAGCGCTTAGTGCGCGGCGATGTTCTGGTTGATCCAGTCAATGTCTTCGTAGAAGCGCGGGTCGCTCACCAGCAGCGACGCGCGCTTGTAGAAGAAGTAGTACCCAGGGGCCACTGGAATATATCACAGAAAACTGTCTACGAAAGTATGTTTGTTTGTTTGTTTGTTTCCTTCTTTTTCTTGTGATTCGACATTTTATAGCTAAGCCATTAAATCATAAAAAAGCAATGTTTTGACAAGCTATGAAAAGTGACATCTGTATCTTTACTGACAACTTATTGATCAGTGATATGTTACATAAACAACAAGAAATGAACCGGGCCCAAAGATAAAACATGAGTATGATTATTACCATATGCTATAGAATGGACTTTGTTATTTGAACAAAGAATTTAGGTTTGTTATTAAAAGTCAATGAGCTATTAACTAAAACAGATCTTATCATCTCTCACTAAATTCTTAAATATTAAACTCTTTACTTCACTATATAAGAAAAAAACACTCACTGCAACGCTGTAGTGTGAACAGCACCATAACGAGCGGCTTAGAGATGGACTCCGACTCCTCCCACTTCTCAATGATCCAGGCGGACTGCAGTGCGATAGACACCAGAAAGTATGCAAGCGTCACCGCCCCAGCCACGCGGAACTTGCGGATCAGGACTTCGATTAAACCAGCCTGGAACATAACAGAACATAATAAGAAATATATCAATATGTCACAGCCAAATAGCTTATTCAACTATTCAGGCTCTTAACTAAATGTACTTCATAATGAATTGTCTGAATGCCTTTGAAATAAACGATATAACGAAAAAATCTCAAAATCTTTAGTGTGGGAGTGGAGCATGCTTCGGCACGATTTGGGCCAGCTCGCACCAGGGAAGTACCAAACCCACTTGTGTTTTAAGCGCTACCACCGCCCATGAACATTTGAAGAGGCGTAAGGTCGATTGCAGACATCGTGACATTTCACATGGTTTCTACCTGGATATAATCAAACTTGTAACAAAATTGAATCTTGAGAAATTTTTAAAGAATAGAAAAATTTGATCACGAGGCGGGATTCGATCCCGCGTCTTTTGGCAAAACCGTAGCAACGCCTATCCTCTCGGCCACCCGTGATCCCGCATCAGTAATCAAATTTCTTCTCTTCTACTCTTTCAGTTTCATGTGCCTAAGGGAAGAATTGAATCTTTATGCATTGTAATATGGGAGAGCCCAAGAAGGGATTTTGGGATCTACTTGACCACATCAGATTATTATAAGGGAAGGTACCTTACTTATTCCTAAGTTCCTCCAGAAAATATGAGCAGTTAACATTGGTGGGTCCACTCACAGGAGCCATAGGAAATTAAAAAATATCAATAATTCTCTAAGGTAACGCTCAAATCGTCAGATTAGCAAAATCTGTATCTTATTTTTTAGTTTTATAGCATTGAATTTGGATTTCTTATGTTGTAATTAACCACTAGTATTCTTATCTAACGCACTCAAGTCATTTTTTTTTGTAAATTTTTACCCAATCGAATATAATTATACCTAAATAGTAAGATTAATGTATATAAAAGTTCATAATGCAAATTCACTTCTGACTTAAGTCCCTTCTCATTGTTGAGACACAGAACTCCTATGAGGGTTCAGGCCATAATCCACCATGCTGGCCAAGTGTGGGTTGGCAGATGTCACATGTTGTGGAACTTTTTCCTGAATATGGCAGTTTCAACAATGCTTTCCATCACCATTTTGAGCAGTGATGATGTTATTGACATGCATAGATAATTTGAGAAATCAATTCATTTTTTGCAAGTCTGCTTAGTCTTGAAACCCCACTTATCAACATTAAATCAGAGGTCCTCACCACAGAGCTACCACTACTACTTAAGTACTCAAAGAAAACTTTTTAGTTATCCATATATAAATAGCTACGTTGGAAGTCAAGTTCTACAAAGAATTGGGCACCACTTAAATTTTCATTTTTGTTCAACAGTGACACAAATGTATCATCATAATATAATTGCTTCATCAATGCTTCAATGGTAAAAGGGCAGCACCACACAGCATGCAGCATACCCACCAACAGCACCAGGCTTACCTCTTTCATAAGCATACTGATCAACTCTTATAAGTAGCTTAATGTTTTTTATTTGATTCTTATTTGTTTCTTATTTGTTAGTTTAAATATTGTATTCTAATTTATTTTTATGATTAAAATCATTTCATTCTAAATATATTTTTCCAAATGCACTGATGTGCATTATCATTTCTTTCAGTCTCATATATCTTTCTTTCATTCTCTCAAAATATACAATGCCAGAATTAAAATTAAGATAACTCGAAGTATTGAATCAATACAAGCTGGTGTTTTATAAATAACTTGGTAATTAGATTAAAATTGAACTGCACAATTGTATATGTCTTATCTATATTCTATAGAATTGCAATGAAGTATAATACCTGATACTTACTTGAAATAAATATGTTGAGAAGAAGGAGAAAAGTATGGATGTTATAGCCAGGACGAGACAAAGGTCCTGAAAGCTGATAATAATTTATTAATATAAACTGTTTTATCATTCAATAAGTAAGATACTGGAGTTTAACGAGACAATATAGTTAAAGATCTATTTGTTATAACGTAAAAATACTTACAAGAACAAAAGAAGCAATCCCCCTCGACTCTTCGGGAACAGACTCCAACAGTTGAATAATAAATCGCAACACATAAATAGCATTTGAAACACAAGACATGTTGAGTATCTCGGCACTGATACTTTCATTTCCACGCCTTTACTGAGTTGTTAATTGTTTACAGGCTTAGTTTTTCTAAATTTAATTAAATTAAATTTAAAAACAACAATCTTGCAAAACAGTTTTGTTTCAAATGTGACATTGACGTTTCAAGTATCGTCAGAAATCAATACCATGTATTAATAATTTGCTGTGATCAATACCAACCACCGTAGATTACAGAGAAGCCTTCACGATGCCCTTGGCCTCCGTGGAAAATTTTCTATATATTATTTATAAAATCCATAATAGCCGATATAGACGATAAGTGCAAATATTTGCTGTTAATTTTTCTCAATAGGCATATATTTATAATTGCATAAGTACAACTGGAAAAATTTGTTGAAGGAATTTATAACAGATTTCCAGTAAAATATTTACTTAGCAGCCAATTTTGAAACAAAATATATATAAACGCCTATTACCACCAATAATAAAGTAAATATTTATATTCTAAGTAAGTTTTGTGAAACAGAAATGTTATAAGATAAAAAAGTAACAAGACACAATTAAGATGTTTTTGGAGTATCCATTTAACTACAAACAAAGTAATGTTCCCAAATTCTTATTCTGCGAAATAAATTTAGAATGAAAATTTACAAAAATTAATATTCAACGTAGTCTAAAAATTGACATTTATTTTCGCGGCATAATGTTGAAGTCGATACTCGATAAAACGAGCTATCACTAAAATGTATAAAATATGTTGACATTTTCCTCTGGTGTGTAATATCATTTTAATGCGGAGGTATAATGTGTTTATAAGCTGAGAAGATTTTCGTAATTATTAAAAGTAAGTTTAATGCTCGCATCATTAAAAAAGAAAAGCATTCCTTAATAATAAAATAACTTCCGTCGACATTGGGACAGGAAAAGGAAGTATCTGATATTGAAAGTGCTTGGCGCTCGCTCTGCTTTATCCATATCCTGTTTTATGTATGAAATAGAAAAGCAAGATATTTTCATTATTTTGTGGAAAATGTTTTTTCTGCAAGAAAAACAAGTTATAATTAGAACAAAATGGGCTAAATACTTCACGGTGACAATGGATATAACATAAATGGGGTTATAAATATAAATTGTTATAGTTTTTGTTTTCGCGATTTTAAAACTTAGAAATTTAAAGAATTTTAAATCAATAATAAATTTCAGTATAAGTGAAATGTCAAGATGACCTCAGAATTTTGTGCAGACGATGTTCTAGTACAATTAACATCACCACCAGCTTTTGTAAGTACATATACAATTTTTTTAGTTTCTTGTGGGTAGATAATGCATGCAAGTGTAATGTATCATAATTTATATCACCTCTAAATTATAAATAAAGTAATTGCTGTTGCCTATTATATGACATTATACTGTATCTTAAGCAAAGTACTTCACATTTATATAGAAATAAAAATAAAAAAACTACCAAATATCTAAAGACCATTATTATGCTTCAAATAGAATATAGTAGTAGTATTAACTTTGTTTTCAATATAGCATTCTTTTTAAATAACAGTTAAGTTATTTGAAGCAAGCTTATAATTATGGCCATATAAAGTTTACTAGTAACTTCTAAATATGTTATTCACAATCTTTGTGCAACATGACATTTAAAAAGTTTTTCTAAGAAGTTTAACAAAATAGTTTTGTGTTTCAGTTAAAATATGTATTAAATAAATAAAAATACATATTTAATAACACCCTTTACAAATATTCACATAATCCAATTATTTTTGAATACGTGCATTATTTAAATGGCTGACTGATGCGACTATTAAACTTGACTAAATTTAGCAGCAAATTTAGAAATTTGAGGCTCAGGGTGATCAGCACTGAGAAATTATCTATGAATGGATTTGAGATCATCTACACATTAATAAATCTTGTGACAGTATTTATACAAAAGCAAAATACTATCATGCAATGAACGCAACTTATGGTATTAAATAAATTTTGGGCAAAAAACTCAAATATAATTCTCATATTAATTGTTTTTAGTCTGAAGCAACGTCTAGCACCAGTACAACACCAACCACAACTAGGGTACAGACTTCTTCAGTAGCGGTAGAACTGGGTCGAAGGCTGCTGCTGGCTGCTCGAGCTGGAGACACAGCTACAGTACTTGAATTAATGGCAAAGGGTGCTCCCTTCACAACAGACTGGCTAGGAACCTCCCCGTTACATTTGGCTGCTGCTAACAAACACGTTGAGACATGTGCAGTTTTATTAAGAGCTGGAGTCAGTAGAGATGCACGGACTAAAGTGGAGAGGACTCCTTTACATATGGCAGCTCATGCTGGCAATGCATCAGTTATTACTCTGCTGATAAATCATGGAGCTAGTGTAGACTGTCGGTGAGTGTTATTTTGTTATAAGTATTGTAATATTTAGCTTTTTAATTGTTTCATTGAACAACAGAAATGTACAACTACAATATTCAGTAGAAACTTGATTAACCAGACAAATTTATGTTGTTAGGTAGATACCTAACCAGCTAACAGATGTTATAGGAAAATCTGGATATTTTAATGTAGATACATTAAATTATAAGATATGAAAATGTATCCTTTTTCATAGTACTGATATATTTTATTGTGTTAAAATCGCCAGTCACAAAATTTTTTTATTGTAAAATCGATCTGTTTCCATGACGAACGAAAGACAAACAAGTGTATTTTCTTATTAATAATATTGGGAGGGATTACTATGATAACCACTTATATTCTAAAACATTAGTCGGACTGTAATTATAGCAGAGCTTGTTATGTGGTGTAGCCGTAAATTTATGCTTTTAGAATGTTTTGTGAATTGTGACGTAGGGGGTTAAGAATATATACACAATTCATTTTAAAATAATGTCAATTAGTTCGATTTCACTTTAACACTTGTCAATTTCGAGTAGAATTTGGCACATTCGAGGACCGTCCCCGCACGTGTTGCCGTAGGATCGTGTATGTAGTGGTTGTGTCTCGCTGTGGTATGATGAGCGCGTTTGCGTGCGGCGCAGCGACATGCTGCAGATGACGCCGCTGCACTGGGCGGCGGCGCGCGGGCACGCGGCGGCGGCGCGCGAGCTGCTGCGCGCCGGCGCCGACCCCACCGCGCGCT
Organism: Zerene cesonia; assembly: GCF_012273895.1. Taxonomy (NCBI): domain Eukaryota; kingdom Metazoa; phylum Arthropoda; class Insecta; order Lepidoptera; family Pieridae; genus Zerene; species Zerene cesonia. The sequence goes on from NC_052107.1 coordinate 200,482, forward strand.
GCAAGTTCCGCAAGACGCCGCGCGACCTCGCCGCGCGCAACCGCCACGCGGACCTCGTGCGCCTGCTCGGTGAGTGCGGTGCCGTGGGCGACTGGGGCGCCGGGGGCGAGTGGGGTGCTCGGGCGAGTGGGGTGCTGCGGGTGAGTGGGGTGCCGCGGGCGAGTGGGGTGCCGCGGGCGACAGGGGTGCCGTGGGCGAGTGGGGTGTAACGAGCAAGTGGAGAGCCCGCTATGACATGAAAAATAAACGTCTGGCGAGAGATGGTCGAAATCGTGAACCCGTGAAGCTTGATGTTCTTGATGTATAAGTGCACAGGTACCAAATACGTGATCAAAATGATGAATGAAGTTGTTTTGTCAATACGTTATTAGAACACCGCTACTTGTTCCTATTTTTGTAGATATGTATAAATATACCTACAACATTTACGTTATGAGCGCAAAAAATTATGTATGTTGTGTGTCTGTTTTTATTTACACATTATTTATTAGCAGTTAAATTCAATCCATAAATATATCGTGCTTTGCTGATCAGGATTTGAATTCATTTGTAAAATAAAATTATAGTAAAAGGTCCGAAGGCCAACAAAAGGAAAACGAAAAATTAGGTTTAATAGTTTCACTTACTTTCAGATCAGGCATCCGAAGAACCGGTTAAGGAGCCGCAAAATGAGTTTGCTGTATTACAAAGTAATTTTTTATTATGTACAACGTTTTATTATGTATTTGTTATATGCTTAAACTTGTAATAATAATTATTAATAAAATTGTGTTTTTTTTTTAGAAATAGTTGAAACGAAAACTGCAACGAAAAAGCAGCAAGAAGAAAAAATGATCGAAGTGGAAATCAAGTCTGAGGTGAGAATATTAAATCTTATTTTTTTGTTGAGTGAAAAATGTAATAAGTAATAATAAAAATGAGCCCTAAGTGGAGCCTTGTGGGATACCCAACACTATTACTGACCTTCTATAATAGTGTTGGGTATACCACAGGAAAAATTCAGTAGGGATAGTCACAAGTGTCTCGCCTCCGCAGCCTCCGCAGCACGCGAAGGGCGCCGCGGCGGAGGGCGCCGGGGACGAGGGCGCGGTGGGTGCCAGTGGCGCAGCGGGCGGCGGGGGCGCGGCGGGCGGCGGGGGCGCGGGGGGCGCCGGGGGCGAGGGCGCGGCGCAGCTGCTGCGGCGGCACGGCATCACGCTGCTGCCGGCCGACCCGGGCGGCACCGTGCTCACGGCGCTGCAGAGCGGCCGCACCGTCGTGCTCTCGGGTACAGCCACCAGAACATGTGTGGCGGCGCGTCGCGGTCACAGCTCAATTGCTACATCGCGAAATTTGTATTATGACATACTAAAAACTCTCACGATGCTGTGACAAAAGAAAGAGCATATAACAAAATTCGCGTCGTTGTTGGTGTGCTGTACTCGCGACGCGTCGTGAGTTGATTTTTTTTTTTGCTGAATGACCGTGAGCACGTTTCTTTTTTTGTATCAAAAAAACGATGTTGCTAAATTTAATAGTAAAATCATTTGTTGAGTCGAGATGGTAATTACAAATTCGACGAGGGTTTCAGAAGAAAAAGCCAAATAGATATTTATTAAATTAATTACAAACATAGTTCGCATATATACATTCCCTCGTAGAACCTAGTGCTATACGCAAACAATAGTTATCTAAGTGTGCATGAACGCCGATCGGGCTGAGCTAAGCTAGCTGTGTTGTGGCGTGCGCAGACGCGGGCAAGCTGCTGCTGCAGGAGAGCCGGCGCCCGCTCGGCGCCCGCGCGCGCGCCGCCGACCGGCGCCCGCCCTATCAGGTACTTGCTCCTTCTTGTTGCCGTGGGATAACAGCTTAGGGGCCATCCTAAAATTACGTACCATACCCCTCTCCTTGACACCGGTTGTCACAATTTACGAAACCCCTCCCCCATTACGTGACCCAACAATTTTCCAAATTTAATACATGTACTTACGAATAATCCTATCTAATTACGAATAATAAATTTCGCATCTTAGTACATATTTAAAATCTTCACATGTGACGTCACAAAGGCTTTGACCATCACTGCCCCTTGTCAAACAGTGTCACATTTTGCTGATGCCCTA
>NC_052107.1:202593-203868 GCF_012273895.1 Zerene cesonia
TATGAACTGGTTCGTTACGTAACGCATTATGGCACCAGGCTCTAACTTCTCTTTACCATGCATACGTTTAGATTGGGTAAGCGTAGTACCTACTAATTATGTATCTGTGGTTTCAACCTTCAAAAAACTTAAGAGAAAATTGTCACTCATCCAAATTATGAAAGTGCCAACCGTTGCTTAACCTCGATTCTTTATTATTTGTTGTGCACCAGAATTACTTAATAATTAAAAATGTTTGCCACGGCCTTACTATCACGGTCCATGCTATATAACTTGATTTCAGACATTAAAGTTGTAATGGGCCTACTTGTTACTTCTTTGTTTTGTCAAATAACCACCATTTTACCATTACATCCAAATGGTAAAATGTTGGTAAAAACACCAAAGATAACTTATTAAATTTTCTACGCCAACAGCAAGTGAAATTAGTTCAGTTGAGCGACGTCAAGGTGCCCACAAAGTTAGTGACGGGGAAGAAACCGGTCAAAATTGTATTGAACAAGGAACACTTTCAAAAGCTCGTCGCGGTGTCCAAGCCTTCTAATGGAGCTGCGGTAAGTCCCACTCGTGTTATAATTATGAATTGTTTGTATTAGAAACGTTGCGTGAGACTCTACGTTAGTAACTTATTCATGCAAAAATAACTGATTGGATTTGTGTTAGTGAAATTTGGATAACACGTATGCTACGCTATTACAACCCAAACAACGAAGTAAAAATGTGAGCTATGGGGTAGTTAATATTAAATAAGATTTTGTTCTTACTACATAATGATCCAGGATTGAATGCTTACTTGATGTGGAGTGTATTATTTGCCTCGAAGGACCAGTACATAATATACTTAATTCAGTCTATTATGGCGATGTTAAATTACTATTAAAATACTAATACCAATAATAACTGCATCTTTGAAAATGTACTAGAAGCAGTTATAAAAATTTATAACATTTTTGTTGTTATATTGGTCGAAACAATCCAGTATTAAGTTGGAAATTATCTTCACCAAACGGTATTTAATAAACCACGCAATATGGATTAATTAAAATTATATAGCACATAAATAACAATTGTAAAAGAAATCGAATTGAACTTTCCAGCCAAGCACAAGCATACCAACGATAACGGTGAAAACGGAACACGCAGATCCGCCGGAGACAGAGACGGACGCGGCCGCGGGCGGCGCGGGCGGCGCGAGCGAGCGGGACGCCTGCGCCTCGTGCGCGCGCCTCCGCGCCGAGCTGCGCGCCGCGCGCGCGCACCTCGCCGCGCTGCGCG
>NC_052107.1:203920-281907 GCF_012273895.1 Zerene cesonia
CCATCGATAAGATAGATAGGTAATATACCATCAGATGGTATGGGGACACAAGTAATATGTCACTAGATAGAGGGGGGGACATTCACTAATGTTTGTTTTCCGTCGGATGGAGCAATGGAATGGATGATTGGGGGAGGAAGTTCATCGCGTCTTCCATTTTTTTTGTTTTTAAACAGAGATAGATAGAATATATTCTGATACCGTACCGTTACCGTGACGTCTTAAAGCAGTACTATTTCCAGTGTGAAGGAAAGAGAACTATATAGATCATCCAACACCGTCACTTTCCCACGCTGGAATTAGTATGGCGCTAAGACTACGGTATCTACCCCAAGTAAGTAATTTGTTTTATACATACGCTCCCCTACTGTGCTAGGAAATGTTAATAAATATGGTAAAACAAATCCGCAAAAAAAAAAATTAGATAATTACATAGAATTCTGGTCACACACAATGTTTGTAAATAAAATAATATAATAATTAGCCTTAAGATGTAAATATGAATTTAGATAGGTGCTCTGTGATTTAACAACGAATCGTTGTTTCGATGGGATATTTTATACTTTTATATAATCACTAGCTTTCCGCCCGCGGCTTTACTTGCATATTTCACATTGGCATCTCTATAGAAATTGCATTCACCGATTTCAGCCACCCTTAGGCAAAGCATTGTTAAGAAATTCTAAAAGTCTCTACACTGGAATTAAAAATATCATACTACATAATCATATCATAATTTAAACTTGGCTATAGAATAATTAAGTTAGCTCTTAATTGAATTTGCATACGTAGAGAATTCGTATATATGCTTAATAATTATTCAGTCAGTCAGAACTACGTCAAATTGAAATGTGACCACATAACAAGTAACAGCTTTTGAATATAAAAAGAATCGTCGAAATCGGTTCACCCAGTAGTTATGAGGCAAAATAAGTGCAGTCGAATTGGTGACCCCACTTTTTTGAAGTCGGCAAAAAATTGTTTAGCGCTGGTGTGGTTTCAGTGACATATACTTGGCCTAAGGGTTTTTTTTTAAACATTTGTAAAGGTGTCACGCCAATTTTCATTGAACCTTTAAACGAACAAGATTGATAGATCAGCCCAGCAGTTAGTAAATCATAAGTACAAAGTATATTATTTCATTAAATTTTCTGCTAACAATTAATGTTACGTTTGTATAATTTGAATACTACCATTGTTGATTCAGTTAGTGTGGAGTTGTTATAAATAAAACTATTTTTGCAAATTGTTGTTTATTTATTTCGTATTTACACATTGCTTACAAAACTCGCACGTGAACCATGAACTGTACTGTATTATTACATTAGATAATTAAGCAGGTCAAAAAAGCATTTGATAGGATTATAACCGTCTGGGATTATTAACAAATTTTATTACACTTTGTATAATGCCTAATTATTAAATAATTGTGCTATATTTTCTTTCATTGCTTTGTGTTTCAGTTAATTAAAAAGTAAAACGATTCTCAAATACAAATGACATACAATGCACTTAATACAATATCATTATTCATTCATTGTTATTTAAAGTCATTTGCACTATTCATAATAGAAATTTATTCCAGTTCATCAATTGCTGACTGGCTATGTGACATGTGAGAGAAAACCTTATTAATTAGCGGACTAGTGCTATCTGCAGGCTCGTGGGATTGTGCTGTGAATGAGCTAATGCTTTTATTGAGCTGCTCCTGTCACAAATGGAAGAGGTTTGGAGAATCAGTTCAGGTAAAGACCCGTGGGTCATAGAAGAATTCCAAACAGTGTGGTCCCTTCATCAAAGAGGCTCGACAGAACAAAATGGAATTTTTTTCCTCAGGAATCCGATAACCCATAGATAGGCCTTTTCCCCAGCGGTATTGGGTATGTTTGCAAGATTTACCCACTACAAACAAAAAGGTAAAGTCCGGTTGCAGGTAGAGTCGATGGTGAGGCAAGGTGAGGACCGGCTAGTGCTGCTGGCGCGCCTGCAGCACGTCGCGGAACTGCGCGAGGATGGCGTTCTCCCGCTTGGAGCGCTCCTCCTTGCTGAAGGCGGCCAGCGCTCGCTTCTCGTCCGCCGAGTAGATCTGGTTCTCCTTGCGTATGCGCACCGCCTCCATGCGACGATGTCTGGAATGCAGTCATAGATTGTTTAGTTTGTTTAGGCATTTGAGAGTAATGTACTATTTGTGACATCCAGAATTATATTTATCACTACAATAAAATTAGCTGGAATTAGCGTTATGTACAATGTACCATTTACACTAGAATAACATTTCCCTCTTTTGTGTACTTATCTTGTACACTACTATGGTACAATAAATTGTAAAATAAATGGATACTATAACATTCTACATTACTTTATACAGAAAAACTAAGGTTTCCTAATTTTTTCCAGAACACACATTTATACCTATATAACATTAATCCAATACAAACAAAACATACCTGCTACCGCTCATTACATATCCCACCGATTCATAGGATGCTATTTCCTCAGAGGTGAGTCCAATCTCTCCTCTCCGGGGGATCCTCTTGCCCTCCGCGACGTAGGCGGCCATAGCGGCCCCCTCGCCGGGCAGCAGCGCCCGACCGAAGTCCTTGTGGCCGAGAGCAGGACCCACTCGAGGGGCGGGGCCTATAACCTCATCGGCCAACTCTTCTGTTTTGCTTTTTGATGGTTTGGTTACTTCCAACTCATGTTCTTCTGCAATTTAGAACATTTAGATTTATAATGAAATTGTTATTGTTATAATAGTTAATACTATGCCATTGTTATACATAACATAACAAAATTTTTATATTATTTGCAACAGTCCCTCTGTCTGTCTCAACTTCTTGCATAGATAATGTTTTGGATGAAATGCGGCAATTATGCAGGTACGACAGTTACCTATATATAGTATAGGTATAGGTAAGATAGTTTAAGACCAAAGAAATAGCTTATTTTTTTCCTGCATGATTCCCATACCTCACAAATCCAAAACCCCAGGCCTACTATCCTTTCCTTTTACTATGTGGACAAAGCAAAGGTAGAAAGTACACTCACTTCCTTTTTCCACCCACACCTCCTCTTCACTACTGCTGGAATCGTCACTTGAACTTTTTGATTTTTTCTTTGCCTTCTTGCGAGCTTTTTTTATCTTTTTCAATTTTTTCTTCAACTTCTTCAACTTTTCTTTTGTGCCCTCTTTTGATTTTTTACTCTTTTTCTTGTCTTTGCCCTTTTCTGAAGCATTTGATTCTAACTCATCTTCAGAACTGTGTTAATGTAAAAAAAAAACAAGCTTTAGTAGTATGTATGTTATGTCAATATAGAGTTGTCACAGAAAGAGCTACAACCAGAAATATGTGTTTTGATCTCATGAAATCACTTGAAACATGGCAATTAAGAAATGCCATAATGCATTCTGAGCATTAAATGGTTCACCTAATACCTACATATATATTTATCAATAATTACTTATTTTACTTCACCTTACCTTTCTAATGGACAAGCTTATAAGATACTTTAGTACAGTTTTGAACTATTTAAAACTGTTTAACACTTGTAATAGTTAGTACTATGTGAGAATTAAAATTAAACAGATTTAAAAACAACAAACTTATATTCTTACTCTGGTCTCAATGGTGATTTGCCCCAAACTGAAGAAACACCAACTTCACCAATTCTTTCCCGTTCCTCTCTGCGGGCATCTAGAAACTCTTCCTCTTGAGGCTTGTAGCGCCCTCTTGGGGCTGAACTTGTATTACCACTGCCCAGACCTAAAAAGTAATTAATAGGGCATTATTGCATTGATTCATAGTTTTAAAAATGTCTATATTATTCTTATAATAAATTTATGTTCAATTTATTATAAGAATAATATAGACAACTATTTGATTAAATTTAAGAATAAAGTTTTAATGCATGAATGGAAAAGTTTAAATAATCGTTTGCTTGTAACAATATATGACATGTCCTACCACCACCAAGTCCCCCGCCATTGAATTGTCGAAAAGAACTACGTCCTCTATCCCGATCAGGCTGCTCCCTGCTGCGACTCCTATCGCGATTTCGTTTCTCTTCCTTGTGGCGGCTTCTGTCTGTATATTTGTCTCTGCTGTTAGCACGATGCCTTTCTTTGCTACGGTCTCTCTTCTCTCTATCGCGACTCCTGTGTCGTTCCCGACTACGACTACGACTTCTATCTTTGCTTCGATGTCGACTGCGATCTCTACCCATTGAAAAGATCAATTAACTTATGGAAATCAATTTATAAATTAATCCTTAAAACATTTTTGGGTCACTCATTATATTTTCCAATTTTCAACTGTTTACAAATTATATTACAACGTTCTTGACAGTTGACGTTTGACATCACAGATTAAGTACGAGTTAGACTTAGATTCACGTTAGCTTGATACATTTTCCATAGATATAATAGGTACCTATATATGTATGACGTTTTTCACGGAATATAAAACACAAGTTTATAAAACTTATGTTTTATATAAAACAAAACGTGCACACGACGCGAACAAAGAAAACGTTTTTGACGGATTAGAATAAAATACACATATATTATAATATAGGACAGTCTAGTAATCCATAGTCGTTCAACAAAGCTGCCCGTTTCCTTTTCCTTATCCTTTCCAGTCCATTCCTTATTTCCCGTCGTTAATCCTCACTCTATCCCTTACCCCATAAAAACGGGCAGCGCATTCGTAGAGGCAGTACCTGTGCGAATATTCATGGGCGGTGGTTATCGTTTACCACGAGGCGGCGAACTACCAGCTCAGCTGCTCGATGTGACAAAAAAAAAGGGAAAAGAGCCTGAACTACATACATCATTGTTAGCAGCTCGGGAAACTATTTAGGGGCTGATGTTTTAATGTCATTTTCATCAAAACTAATTGCAGATTCCTAAATTTTAGACGATCAGCTGCTGTTCACCTTTCTGATTTCCTTGCCATAAAGTAGATTTTGTTCATCGGTAAACTACTTTTCACCCTCGCCTCACTTGCAAAAGTTCCTTAAAGTATTCTATGGCTTGTGAGTGGGTCAAGGAGACAAAGAAGGGAAAGTTCATCCTTCAGTTGGAAAATTATTAATAAATTTACATTTGTGTATAACATTATATAATTATTTCATCAATACATATAATAAAACTGCTGAAAAGTCGTACTTTTACGTAAAAAAAAAACAGCCAGGGTGTGTATATAGAACCTATGTCCAGCATGTTTATAATTTTTCTCTGTTTGTCGGTTTATTTGTTCGGGCATCACGTTGAATGTACGAAAGCAATGTAGATAACTGTTATATACAACGATCGAGTGTAACTTGAATTAAAAATAAGGTTTTGTTACATTATAATCTGTCAAAAGTTGTAAGTAATTAGTAAAAGTAATTTAATGTATTCCAGAAGTAAACTTAGGGTTAAATGCACTGTAATTTTTATAGACATTAAAAATACAGCTGCGTGCATATTGAATATATCGTCCAATAGCGTTTTGCACAAAAAAATAATATAACTTCCGACATTCATGCGAACGAAGTCGCGGGCACAGCTAGTTATAAATAATTTCGTGGTTAAAGAAAGGTGCATTTTTAATTAGGCATAGTATTATATTATCTGTGGTAAGGTTAAATTTTTTATGACATATTTTTCAATATATTACAATCAATTAGGTAAGATTTGACGGGATTGAGATGTTGGCATCAGGTAGAGGTTTTTGTGATCCTGAACAACAGGCACAGTCTAACCTTTATTACTTTTATCCATTTATGTTAACCTCATAATCCCAGAGAGCTCGATCTTATTAAACGAACAAATTAAATAAAACTCAGTTTTAAAAACATGATTTATTATAATAATATCAGATTTTAACAGTTAAGGCAGAGTGTTCGCAATCGGTATAAGATGATAAAACAATTAATTATTATTGCTATAAAAAACTGAGAATACACATAGTCAACAACGTTAGTGTAAAACTGGATCTAGAACACGCTAGCGACAGTTTTAGCTAATCAATTAATAACAGTTACATGTAGAATCAGACCACATAGTGTACAATTATTGCATTTCCTTTACTAACTGAACTATTTTTGTACAGTATATTTGAGAAGTTATATGACGTCATTATCTAGGACAGATAATGACGTCATCCCTCGTCGTCGGAGCCGGGCAGCTCGGAGAGCGAATACTAGAACACGGTGCGGCACAGCGGGCAGTTCGACTTCTTGCTGGTCTGGAACCATTTGCGCTGGAAATGATAAAGTCACATGTTAAAATAGCCATATTTATTTTCTAACAGTAATTTGGTTTGCTATTAAGTACTTGTATAATAATATATGGTAAATTAATGAGACATCTGGATCGTCAGCAGTGATTTTCTGGTGCGGGTACTCATGAAGCACTGCGAGTGGAAGTAGTAGAGGCATTTGCACCACAGCAAGATGGGCAGCTAGCCACGGGTGGGGTACAGCTGGCAGTAGCATATATAGCAGTTGAGGAAGTAGCACCATCAGCTGCAGAACCACTATGGACTACTCACAAGACACTGCGAGTGGAACCGGTTGTTGCAGGTGTAGCACAGCACGTTGGGCAGCTTGCCGCTGGAGGGGTGCAGCCGGCAGTAGCAGATGTAGCACTGCGGCGACGCCTGGACGCGGCTGCGCAGCATCTCCATCCACATCTTAAGTGCCGTCACCACCCAGCCGTTCTGTTTATATAAAACACATAACAATGTAAAACAGAATGCACATAACAATGTGTAAATTAATGTAACTGTATAAATTTGAAGTTTCGCGGGATTCACTAAAACACTCAACACTATTATAACTATTTATTTACGTTTACACAAGGCAAATATCATAACTGTGATTTTTCATGTTTAATTATGAAACTTTTTTTTTTTTTTTTTTGAGTTGAATCTTAATGCTAGCCTGAAGGGCTACTACATTTTAACGCGGGCGCGTGGGTGAACTGATGGTATGGACTGGTATTATGAAACTATTTCGCTAGCGCGACTTAAACATGAGCAGCGCCATCTAGTGGTAATAAACAAAGATAAAACCATAAACTTAACAAGTTAATACGAAATTAGACAGTAACAAAAAAAAAGGATATTAGCATAAAGCTTTTGACTACATGTCAAACTGAGTTTTAAATGTAATGATCTTTAAGTATTGTATCAATAACGTCAACGGACTGTTAAATCATCGAAACACGGTAATTCAAGTTAGTACGAAGAATATATTATTGTTTAATGTGACGGGTGTCCCCCAAGGCTCAGTCGTGGGTCCGCAGTATGGGGCAGGGCAGGGGCGGGCGCACCTGGTAGGCGAGGTAGAGGCGCACGCAGTGCGAGTGCGCGGCGAGCGGCAGCGCGGGCGGCTGCGCGAGCGGCGGCGCGAGCGGGTGCGCGGCGCTCAGCTCGATGCGCAGCTCGATGGTGCGCTCCTCCACGTGCGCGTTGCAGATCACGCTCGCTCCCCCGCCGCTCGGCCGCACCACTGATATCTGTCGGCACATTTATTTTAATTAGAGGGTTGCTTGGAAGAAATTGCTATTGAGCAATAGCCCTTTGTACGTCATATCCTATTCTTTCCTTATTTTATTGTTTCATGTGTGCAATAAAGGATATTTCATTTCATTTTATTTCATTCATTAAGATCGAATTACAGAATTGAATAATTTTAATTTATGCAAAAATACAAAAACAATCTAAACCCTCTTTTTGTACCTCCATTACGACGACAGCTCTCTCAAGTCATCGCAAATTGTAATTTATATTTAGTAATCACTAATAAATTTTTAGTGTTGGAATGATTTTTTATGCAATAATAAAGGGAAGGGTAGACTAACGTCGGCGTCCTCGAGCTCGTGCGCGTGGTCGCGCAGGTGCGCGAGCTGCTCGTCGAGCATGAGCGGCGCGACGGCGCGCTCGACCAGGCGGCGCAGCGCGGCGGCGGCGCGCGCCCCGCCCGCGCTCCAGTGCGCGCGCGCCGCGCCCGCCGCGCCGCGCACGCACACGTACACGCTGCGGCACGCCGCCGCACCCAGCGCCCGCTCCGCCGACGCGTCTGCGCACACGCTCGTTCGTTCATTTGTTAAACACACATAATAACTAAGAACATAAAAACCACAATATAATATGCTCGATTTAAAGAACAATCAAAAAATGATAACTAGATGTAAGAGCAGTGAAGCTCATATTCACCCAGCAGCGACAGCGCGGGCTCGGCGGCGAAGAGTGCGAGGTGGCTCGGCGCGGACGGGGCGGGCGGCTCGGCGCCGTCGGCCAGCAGCGCGCGCGGCACGTGGCGCAGCGCCGTCTCCAGCACGGCCGACACCACGCCGCTCTCACTGCGACGCACACCACACACATTATATACCCATGCCCATACTACACCCACTTCGATACACTCGATATTGAAAAGTTATTTATTAAGCTTTGAACGTTAAGCAATTGTAGAGATTGATTCAATCCAGTCATAGAGCCGGGTTAAACCAAATTTAGAAAATAACAATGCGGCGTAGTTCCATGTCACATAATTAAGTTATAACTTAAGAAAGTTCCTCACGGTTCTCACTTAGTTCCTCTCTAATTACTGAAAGTTGATATCATTGACTTTATAGAGCAAAAAAATTAATAATTCTGATAATGACTATGATACAGAAATTTTGAAAGAATAGAAATAATTTGATCACGAGGCAGGATTCGAACCTGCGTATCTTGCCTAACCGTAGCAACGCCTAGCCCCTCGGCCACCCGTGATCCTGCCACAGTAATCGAATTTCTTCTACTCCTTCGGTTTTATGTGCCTAAGAGGCACCCCACGCCATCTATTGAGATGATTAAAATTTCTCATTTATAAAGCATTTCAATGCTATAAAACTAAAAATTAAATTTAACAAAGGCCGCGTTCCATCGATACAATATTGTAATCATTGAAATAATGTTTCGTATTGGTTGTGATGGTTCTTAATCATCTCAATAGATGGCGTGGGGTGCCCCTTTAGGCACATGAAACCGAAAGAGTAGAAGAAATTCGATTACTGTGGCAGGATCACGGGTGGCCGAGAGGCTAGGCGTTGCTACGGTTAGGCAAGATACGCAGGTTCGAATCCTGCCTCGTGATCAAATTATTTCTATTCTTTCAAAATTTCTCAAGAAATAAATTGATTTTTCAATTTACCTGCGCATGTAGAATAAAATCACCACTGCTCACGGTGAAGGAAAACATCGTGAGGAAACCGGCATGACCGAGAATCAAAAGTTCGACGACATGTGACATCTGCCAACCCGCACTTGGCCAGCGTGGTAGATTATGGCCTGAACCCTCATAGGAGGCCTGTGTCTCAGCAGTGGGAACATATATTGGCTGATGATGATGATGATGATGATACATATAATATATTCCTTCAAAAAGGTTTCAGTTTAGCAAACGCTTTTAAATGGTTCAACAATATCGAAGTCGCCACTATTTTACCATCAATACATTTTGGTAATTGCAATTTGTCAAATATTTAAGTGCATAGTGTTTATAGTGTTTGATGAGGTTGGTGATGCACCAAACGCTAGAGACACTGACCTGAGCGAGTTGATGTAATGATGCACGAGGTCACCTCTGGCCAGCAAGCTCTGGCTGAACACCGCCACGCTCTGCAGCAGGAACCCGAACGTGCGAGATAAGGACACCCTGCAATGGAAATATTATTTTACGACCATTGAATAATTAATGATTTGAACTTTAAAATGTGGTATAATTTCTAAAACAATGTGTATAAGATTTATTATTACGTGAAAAATTAGGCGGGGTAATATAAGCCAAAATTAAAGTACACAATAAACCCACAAAATATGTTTAAATAAACCGTTAAATAAAATGTCAGTTATTGTATTTCACCCATAAAACATTCGAACAGCAATACTAATTAAACATACACTATAACAGCCGACACATGAATCACTGTCACACACTGTGTAGTGAAAACACCTTTAATTTTAAAATATAAAACCTGGAAGTCTAGATAGAACAGAATAACATATAGGTGACCTGTCGTCCGCGAGCGGCTCCCGGAGTGCGTCGTAGAACTGTGCGAGCGAGAGCGAGATGGTCTCCTCGTCGTCGTCTCCCTCTCGCTCGCGCCGCTCGCTCAGCTGCCTCAGCTTTTCCACTGCGATATGAAATTTATTCAGTTTTTACTGAGTATATGGCAAAAACACTGAAAAACTATTACATTGTAGGAATAAGTATGCACAACGAACAAATATTACATTATACAAATGAAATTCTTTACTTCTAGTAGTAAGTTTCCCCGCACTTTGAGACGGAATGCGCATCTAGTAATCGTTTGAGTAAACTTGAAATTGATATATATAATATGATAGTTCTTTTGAATCATAGCAGGGTCGAAGCATTGTGGGTCGACTGACTCACAGACATTTAAGCATTATAACAATATTTATTATCAGAACAAAAAATACGTTATTTATATGTTTCTTTTTCTTCATATCTACTATGCATTTTTACCATTTTATTAACAGTAGTAAATTTTTTTATCTATGAATAAATATTTAGCTATGCTTAATTCTATATATTCATCTGACGCTATAACTTGCATATATTTCTTACTAGCTGTGTTCCGCGGTTTTACTTAATTAGTACCTGAATTTATATAGCCAAAAGTCTTCCTCAATAAATAGGCTACCTTATACTAAAAGAATTTTTCAAATCGGACCAGTAGTTGTTTTTACGACAGAGCCAAGGAGCAAAGGAGCAAATTAGCCACTAGATGTTAAGTGGTCACCATCGCCCAGAGACACTTATAACACTGGAGGTGTTACAGGAGCTTTGCCGACCTTTCAGTGACATATACGCTCTTTTGAAGTAGTTCCTAAGATAAGCGCGTTCAACCAAACAAACAAACACTTTCAGCGCGACAACGTTAGTACAGACACGAAGACTCACCATCCTCCAGAACCATAGGTTTGGCGATCAGCTGCAGCACGCGATAGGCCACAAACATGTAGGCGTGGTGCGTGTCCTGCGCCAGCGCGCGGCTCGCGAGCGCCGCCAGCCGCCGCAGCGCGCCCGCGCCCCGCTGCAGCGCGCGCGGCAGCAGCTCCCAGCTCAGCACCGGCGCCGCGCGCACCAGCGCCTCCAGGCACGTCACCTGGTTCACGTTCAGCTTGTAGTTTGGGGATGATTCTGGAAAATATGTTTTTAGTGTTGATTACGAAACGTCAACACGGCCCGGCCATAATAGAGTTGAGTATATCAGTAAAGCTGACATCTATAGGTTTAGGGGTAAATAATCGAAACATACGATCATCTGCCATTTTGTGAGGTCATGAGAATTCATTCAAAGGAATTATTAAATGTACTCGCAGTCTATACGAATTTTTTTTTTCAAAAAAAAAAACGTTCCTTTGTAATGGGAAAAAAGTTAGCATGCCAGAACACGCGGGGCTCACCGAGCACGTGCAGCAGCAGCGCGAGCACGTTGGCGAAGGCGTCGGGCGCGAAGATGTCGCGCCACTCGGCCGGCAGCGCGGCCACGTGCGCGGGCGGCGCGCGGCGCGTGCTCTCGCGCGGGACGCCGCGCGCGAACTGCGCCGCCGCCGCCAGCAGCGCCAGCGCCGCGCGCGCCACGCTCGCGTACTGCACGACAACGCAACACCACGCGGGAACAATATTAGCTTTGAATTTTGTTACTAATCCTGTAATACTGCTATTATTCCAAAGCGCCGTGCCACTTTACAGTTTAGGTTTAAAAACCATGTCACCCTACTAATAATATAAATGCAAAAGTTTGTGAGGATGGATGTATGTGTATGTGTAGGTATGTTTGTTACAATTTAACGCAAAAGGTACTGAAACGATTGCAATGAAATTTGGCACGTAGGTAGCTTGACAAATGGAATAAAACATAGGCAACTTCGTATCTTCGATATTAATACGCAATACGGATATACGCGGGTGAAACCGCGGGGTGCAGCTACTCAAATTATAATAAACTAGCTTTTTGCCCGCGGTTTCGCACGCGTTCAACTCAGAGTAGTTTAATAGATGTTATCATACATATAAACCTTCCTCTTGAATAACTTTATCTTTAAAAAAAACCTACATCAACATCCTTTGTAGTTTAAAAAAATCTAAGCATACATACAGACGCGGAAAGTGACTTTGCTTTATACTATTTAGTGAAGTACGGGGTTGTAAGATCCGTATGAAATGTTTACTATATGGTTTATTAATTTAAGAATTAAGTTTGATTGACATAATTCTATAAGGTATGGTTGATGGTTACAAGTCGTGCGAATTGTTTGGTGATCGAATGCGAACTGAATCTCGTCAGTTATTTGGAAACAATGACATACTCTTAGTTAATTAGTTCGGTTTTCGTGTAAGAAAATCTACCAGTGATGCTATTGACTCCCTTGTATCACATGTAGCTAGCAATTTAGATAGAAAGATAAAATGTTTGGGTGTGTTCTTGGATCTGGCGAAGGCATTTGATACTGTCTCTGACCCCCTTCTCTTAGCGAAGCTTGAATTAATAGGAATCCGTGGTGTACCCTTAAAATTATTTAGAGACTATTTATCATATAGGTCTCAAATTGTTAAAATTGGTGATGTTGAAAGTCAAATGCGGTCCATAAAACTTGGTGTTCCTCAGGATTCGGTACTCGGCCCAACGCTGTTTCTAATATACATGAACGACCTTTGTAATCTCAAAATACCTCACGCGAAAATAATAAGTTTTGCTGATGACACTGTCATTATTTTTCAAGGGATGACATGGGAATCTGTACGCTTGAAAACTGAATCAGGCATGCGATTAGTAATAGATTGGCTAAAACATAACCTTTTAATATTAATTTTTACAAAAACTAAATACATACATTTTTCACTTTATAAAAATATTCAATCCTCCGTAAATTTTTTCCTAAAGGCCCATACATGCATAAATGTTGAAAACTGTGATTGCTACACTCTTTGTCTTATCAATAATATAAAATACTTAGCGATAACTATAGATAAAAACTTAAACTGGAAACCGCAGTTTGATTATCTAAAGAGACGTAAGCTTATCCCAATTTTTAAAAAAACTAAAACACTTAAACGATGAAGACACGAATAAAACACTTATTAAACTTGAACACACACAGAGATGTATTTTAAAAGTCTTGCAGTTTAAGCCTTTCCGATATCCAACAAATCTGTTGTACAACGAATGCCGCGTTCTCACTCTCAGGTAATTGTATATTAAGATAATAGTACAAAGACAGCATTCTATACTTCCATCTTCTTCTGTCGTCACAAAAAGAAAAAATCGTATTGATGAGATTTACAGTGTACGCCTCGACTACAATGAGACAGAAAAACTGCTAGTAATAGTCACTAGCAGTTTTTATTATTAAGAACCAATTAAATTTAATTCTTCCGTCCTTGTTCTATTGAAATTGTATAACTCGAGAACTGAATACTCAAAAATTACCACTAGACAAAAAAAAATTGTAATAATAATAAAATTATGTAATTCTTCCCTGCTGTAACACAGTCTATCAGTCTATCTAGTCAGTGGACTAGCACAGAGGGAAGTCTTATCGTTTACTTTTCTAATAATTGCTATGTATAATATGACATTTTACTTGAAATGGATGTACAATTGTAAATTTTAAATTTGTATAATTTATAATAAATAATAAATAAATACTAAAAAGACGCGTGCCGACGTAAAATGCTGACAGCGCGCAACATAATATACGCACACAGTACAATTAAAGGTAAACAATTTTAAGTTACATTCTTAATTAAAACTAATTAACTACAAACGGGGACATTTATTAATTGGTACAATACATTATTTGAATATCAGGTAATCGCTTGCCCCCTAGCAAACTATCTGATTTCTTATTTCCTTAATGAAGAAAAAGTATAATAATTTAGCTGCAAACCTTAGTGCAAGACAAGCGAGGGGCCTTCGCGAGCGAGCTGAGCACTGAACACAGGACAATATTGATGAAGTCCCACTCGTGGGCGGAGAGATCCCACGCGGAGTTATCTACTAGAGTATTGAGCAGTTGGATCAGTGAAGTGTGGCACGAGATCACACTCCACGGCTCTCTGGAGTAGTCCCTGCGTTGTAAAAACTCTTCGTACACATCTCTAGCTGAGTTTAATTGTTGGAATTTGAGTTTGTAATGCAATTCGAACTTTCCAGAATTCTTAGTGAATGTTAAGATTTATGTCTGTAATTGTTTAGATACGAAGTGAATGCAGTTTTTTATTTATTCTACTCAATTAAAAAGTATCTAAAACACATAGTTAAAACAAAAATGAAGCTGTAAAATTGAATTCATAATTAGTGGACTATGGTGGATCTACACCTTTTAACTTTAATAAGGTGTGTTTAGATTTAATTATCACTCATAAAATTTCACAGACATTGAAAACAAGTATATTCCTTATCTTATCTTTTTTCTATTCTTTCAAAATTTCTAATTTATAAAGCATTTCAATGCTATAAAACTAAAAATTAAAAGTATATTCCTGTTGCATTGGAACCATCATTAAATAAAAATATAGAATACAATTCGTTACCTATCGTTAAACATCTTCTCATCGTATTTGTAATAGTCGTCCATGATAGGGTCCAGACAGTGTCGGGCGAGCGAATTGGCCACTTGCCGCGCGAAGTGTTGCGAGCGCGCCGGCTCGGCGCCGCGCTGGCACAGGTACCAGCAGCGCGCCGCGCCGAGGTACTGCGCGCGCAGGATGTCCGCAGAGCTCCATGTTTTTGCCTGGCGTACAATGAAAATATTTGAAATAGATAATAGTAACAGATATAAAAGACAATGAGGGAAAGAAGTATTTATATGCAAATATGTATATAATGCAGTTGAATTCTTCAAAGTATTTGAGCTCTTTTAACCTAGTTTAGCTTAGATAATCGTTTTTAGTTCAGGGTGAAAAAATAATATAATACATATATGAGAAACAACACAATCCTCCCCCCACCTTCTTATTAATCTATTTACCGTTATATTCAAGCTAATTGTAAACGACTACAATTTATAATTCGAATTAAAGAAAATTTGTACGCAAAAGTTATTCAAATTAGTGGAACCCACCTGTAAGCTATGGAAGAATCCATTTCTACCCACTATTTTGTCCAACATTAATGTATCCACCTCTGTTATTGGCGCACTACTCATATCAGACTCTGCATTTTTATCTGTCTCTTTATCAGTACCGCTCGATTCGGCATTTTCTTTTTCAGTAACAACTGTACCATCAGATTTTACACTTGGCTCAGTTTTAGCAATTTCAGCAATTTTCCTTTCATACATTGCATTCGTAAACGCCCAATAGTAACCAGTTTTGAAAGATCTTTGTGTTAAGACATTTTTAATGTGATTGTTGTTATCTTCTGAAATGGTCGGTATTATCTCTTGCGTAACGCAATCGAGGTAGTCATTGGCCTGTTTGAGAACTGCGTAGAATGGCATCTGAAAAATAAAGTTGAAAGTTCCTATTATCACGCCAGCACTACATTTCAGATGTTCAAATTGTGATCGCACTAAAACACGCTTGCGGGAAAAATATGACGTCGTTTAGTACTGCAACTTAAGACGTCACTGATGATACCTCCATTCCATCTACCTAGCATTTCTGCTAACCTAGTACATACAATGACGAAACAAATGTTTCCATACAAAAACTTTAATCACTTCTGTTTGTATCAGGAGAATAGAGTACACATGGAGATGTTTCAATAGTGACGACACAGAAATCGCGGGAAAATATGAGGTCACTGATGGTACCTCTGTGCATTTTTGTTAACCTAGTGCATACGATGACAAAACAAATGCTTGCATACAGAAACTGTAAGCACTTCTTATTATAGCAGGACAGCAGAATTACATGGAGATGTTCAATACGTGTCGTCATAGTATTTGGTGAGAAAATAGGACGCTATTTGTTCGTCACTGATCATAATATTGCGCATTTCAGTTGTTTTCGTGTGATCATGTGAATATAAGAAGTACTTCAATACGAAAAATTATTAGCGCTTCGCATTGTATCAGAAAATGTACAGCTGTCGAGATAAGATTTCCATAAATGAGAAATTTTTTGAAAGAATAGAAAAAATTCGATCACGGGGCGGGATTCGAAGCTGCGTTTCTTGCCTAACCGTAGCAACGCCTAGCCTCTCGGCCACCCGTGATCCCGCCGATTTTCTATTCTTTCAAAAAATTTCTCATTTATAAAAAAAGCATTTCAATGCTATAAAACTTAAAAAATTAAAGACTTCCATAATTAAAAATTAATAGTAAAAAATATACTTACAAAAGTGTATACTTCGCAGAGCGAGCCCACGACCACCGAATCGTACAACACGTCAATAAACAGCAATCTAAAGAACTCGTCGTCGAGCAAACTCCCTTCAAGCTCTTCGCATTTCGTCACGATTTCCTTCAAGTAAGACGCGCGAAAAACGACCTTATTTACATATGCCACAACGTCGCTTGCATCCAAATCTGCCGTAGAATTACTGTCAGCCATTTCTAGAACTCTCTTCATATAAATGTCTCCGTCGTCTATTGGACACGTCAATTTACCCCAAACACAGTCCTTTCTCAGAGCATACGTGAGTACGGCAGTCTCTGAGTCTGTAATGTCTATGTCCAGCAGCTGTTTCGTTATCTGTATGAGCTCGGAGTTGTCTGTGGTCACGTTGTCGAAGTCCACGAGGTACGGGCATATAGAGACTATGTGCTCTATTATGGGTATGTCGAGCGCGTCGTGGCTGAAACAGATAAAGAAGTATCCTTTGATTATTTCATAGATATTTACATGATTATGATCAGTTCGATCTTGATACAGGTACGAAGAATGTGACTTGGTGGAGTCGACGATACAAAAATAAAAGACCGCCAATACCGGTATATGGTATTGAAGGAAACTAAAAAATAATGTTATATCATCAAAACAAAAAATAAAAAAAAATAAACAAAATAGTGTGTGCAAAAATGGAAACAAAATAGACCACCACTTATTAATAAATCATTCACTAACTTGTGAGAGAGAAGAGTCGCAACGGTGTAGTTTTGGTATGAGTTGGGGAACGTTCCTAACTTTATCTACATGATGGTTTGTAAAAAAAAATAAAATTAAAATTTTTTTTTTGTACATCTATGGGACACAATTAATTCAATTCATAGTTAGTATATAGACCAGGAACGTAATTACGTATACGTAGCGTATTGTATCGTCGTGTCCACCGCGCACACACGCACACGCACGCACCTGCGGCGCAGGCGCGCCTGCACGCGCGCGGCGGCGGCGCGCAGCAGCGGCGCGCGGCGCGGCGGCGCGAGCGCGCACAGGGCGCCGTGCCAGGCGCGCAGCAGCTCGCGCCACCTGCCCGCGCTCACCCACCCCGCCGCCGCCCCCCTCTCGCCCGCCTCGCCCTCGCCCCCCTCCACACCCTCGCCTCCTTCCACGCCCTCGCCCTCCGCGTCTTCGGCGTCTTCTTTTGGCTGATTGTATTTGAGATTCATGTGTAGTATACTAAATAATTATTTTGAACATAAAAATAAACTGCAACTGCCTATTAGAATTAGAACAAATTTAAATGTCGTTTTCAGGGTTCATCTTTTAGGTGAAAAAGAATCATACAAAATTGGTTCACTCAATAAAAAGCAATGAGGTAACAAACAAAAATAAAAAAACAAATCGAATCGATAACCTCCTCTTTTCTTCAAACTCGGATGATAAAGTCTGTAGATAGTTTTCTTAGTATTATTTGAAATGTCTTACCGGAATTACTTCCTTTGCAGTCTACACAAATAATTATGAAATTAATGTATCACACATTTCTATATTATTAGTTGGATATTATAATAACATTGTATTGAGGTTGAACTAATCGAGTTTGTTCATTTAAGTTCGAAATTGAGATGAACTTATGGTGACTGATGGACGGAAAATTGAATACGCAATGAAACTGCAATAATGCTAAAGAGTTTAATAAACGTGATATGTATCTATTTTAGATATAACATTTTGGTACTTTACCGTCTTTTGAAAAAAAAACATTTTTCAAACAAAAAATAATTTGTAAAAGACTCATTTGGCTATTACAATTCAACTTTAATTAAACAATATAAAATATCCAGTGGACGCAGGAGACGCAATCTGTAAAGCGTGTTGTGCACTTACCAGCAGGGTGAGGTTGAGCAGGAACAGCGCGAGCAGCAGCTCGTGCGCGAGCGGCGCGTGCGGCGACTGCGCCAGCGCGCCCGCCAGCGCCGCGCCGAAGCGCGCCCGCCGCGCCGCCGCGCCCCCGTCCGCGCCCCCGCCCGCGCCCCCGTCCGCGCCCCCGCCCGCGCCCTCCACCGCGAGGCGCAGCTGCTGCGACACGTGCGACACTATCGCTTGTATCGTGCTCGCCGGGATGGAGCTTCCTGCAGTTTCGAACCGTGGGTTTAAGTCGATATGGAAATAAATCTCTTGTTTAAGAACAACGTATGACACATTTATAATCGAAAATTAAAACACAAATCAGACAGTCAAACCGGGTTATATTTCAAATTAAAAAAATACTTGGAAAAGTTTGTGACCTCTCCGAAGCATTTGACTGTGTGGAACATTCAACAATTGCACAAATTTAATTAATATTGAATCATCTGACAATCACGAGAGAGAGATAAGAGCGCACCTCCATTATCCTGCGCTAAGCAAGTCAACAGCAACCGATTCGCCTCGTCGTCCCCTCGCTTGCACAGCGCCACGAGCGCTTGCTGCACCACGTCACCGCGCAGCCATCTCTCTCCCGCGCCACGCGAGCGCTGCGCGTACGAGAGGGACAGCGATATGCACCACTCGACCGCTACCGGCGACAGCTGGGGGAGATCAATCCGTGACTCTTTGGGAAATTCATGAGGAAAACTTTTTGGGCGTCACGAAATTGAAAATGTAAAATGACATAGCTTTGCTAGGCAGGTATTCCTGACAAACAATGTTAAATAATACAAAAAAAACTTCTCTGATTTAATTTTCATGAGGTACCTGGTACCTATTATTGCAATTTCTATACAAGTGTCATTGCTTTTTTTTACTCTTACAGTAAATTTAGAATAAGCAACTTACGTGTTGAAACGAATTGTACATAGACTCCAGCTCTTCATCGTTAAAGTACTTGGATATGATGAACACAATTTCCGCAAGCGCTTTGCACCTCATGGTGTCGCTCGCCAACCAGCCCCTCAGCACCTTATCGTAGAACAGGTACAATGTATTCGTGTTGTAACTTCGTGCTATTCCCATGAACAAATCTTCACTTTCAAATTCGTTAATTATGGTCAATAGTGGGGGGAATATGGATCTAGACATTTGTTTCTTATCAGCGTATTCGAAGTACGCGCTGCACGCCTTGCTTACGAATTCCTTTAAGCTGTGTTCAAATGAATCTAGAACGTTCTTTTCATATTCCACAGCTTCTAGAGTTGTTTCGGTCTCATTTGGGACGTCGTCTTCGAATCGTATCGACTTTTTGGGTTCGCTTTTCGCTTTCAAAGCCTTAAATAGAAGTGTGTGCATATGTATGAGTTTCGAGATATCTTCATCCTCCACTGGAACGTTTTCTATCTGCGTGACGACAGTCACACCGAAGTTCTGCCAGAAGTTCCTGATCAATTTGTCGTAAACGTCGTCCGTTGATTCTGCGGTCTGTTTGATCCAGTATTTGACCATGCCCGCCATTTTGTGCGCGGATATTTTGATCAAGTGATCCCTCGTTGTATCATCTTGGAGGGCAAATATCTTCTCCAGCCACGTCCTGTGCACGTGTGCCACTACTTCTATGACGAAGTCGTGTTTCTGTATAGAGAGGTAACGCAAGCATTCTGATAGGTTTGTGATCCAGGAGTGACGTTCGCTTTTCGAGTTCAGTATTGTTTTTAATTGTAAACTGCAATAAATGACACGAAAAGTTAACTACAGTAGTTTTGAAATAAAATTTTCTCGAAAAATATTTGAGAACTTCCTGTGAGATTTCATTTCAAATCATACTACACTATTTCAAACGTGTTTTGTTCTCATAAATTAGTATTTTTGGATTAAATCGATTTTAGTTTTAGCTTTAAAGCTTTTACACTTATTCCGTACTCTTATTTATGTATCAGAAAAGCTCTATCAGACCATTGAAATTGGTGGAAACACTAGACTCACCCAGTAAAGAAGGCATCAAAGAAGGTAAGATAGAACTGTTTAGTGAGCAGTTCTTGGGGCAACTTGGAGAGCAGCGGCAGGAGCACGTTGCTCAGCAGGCTCGCGTCTCCGCACCCGCCTGTCAATGTTCTCTTATTGTATTTCACATCTCACGATGATCATCGTTTTATGGATACTTTTTACCCCGGAAATATACTACGGGCGAAGCCGTGGCGAAAAGATAGTGTAATATAATATCTAGAATTGGATGAAATGAATTATGCAGATACATGTATGGTGCACCTACCATTTTCCAAAGTATCTATAAGTCTCTTCACAAGGAGATCTTTATTCTTCAGCCAGACGTGCCAGTCCTGTAAAACAAGTTTAAGTCAGAAGCGTATGACATGTATCGCTAATTAATTGCGAATTTTTATTAAATGGATATAGTATGTTATCTTTAAGAGATAGACATTCTATCTCGGACTTTTCTGTAGACCTGTGTATAATAGACAATTCCGACATTTTTTTATATCTAAAAGGCTTAAGACAGCGTTAATGTCAAAAACTCTCAGACGGCCTTTTTCCGACATTTTCTACATATATAGTTATATTTAAGCCAATAGCGGACTCACGGGCACGCGGTGCAGCAGCAGCAGCAGCGCGGCCCAGCGCGGCGCGGCGGCGCGGGCGCGCGCGGGGCCGGGCGCCAGCAGCGCGCGCGCCAGCGGGCCCAGCGCCGCGCCCAGCGCGCCGCCCAGCCGCTCCACCAGCCGCCCCGTCGCCGTGTACCACGCCGCTCTGCGCACATTCCCACATTCCGACATTCCGACATAGATACACACTAGGATTCGAATTCTTTCGATGTATTTAATGGAAAGTAATAGATACCAATTTTTGGGACTTTTTACGTATAAAGTCACATTTCATAATGCAATAAATCAAACGCCTTGCTCAAATCTGGCATTATCTTCATAAATATGACGGACTTCGAACAGATACAATTAAGTACACATACTCAGAACGTTTTGTTTAGAAACAAGCTTATAATGCATTTTACAAATGAAACATAAACAATGAAATAGGAAGGGCAAGAGAGTCAATTCCTCCAAAACCTTATCGCCACAAAAAGTTAGTTCGCTTAGCATTCATCGAAATCAAGTAAAACCTATTTAATATAACTTTGAATATTACAAACATGAGAAAATATAATGTAACTGTGGACCATTAAAATTGAATTTAAATCACTCAAACATCCTACCTCACATGATGCGACTCGTGGGTTGCGATCGCCCAGAAGCTGTTACTAAAGAGTGCCTGCAGCTGTTCCAGAAGCCACTGATCGTGTTCCGGCGCGAGGCGGGATACGAACATGTCGAGAGCGCGGAGGCTGCTGGATATCACGCGGGACACTTGCAGCTTTCGTTCGTCTGGATCGTCTATTCTGAAAATCATTGGGTGTATATAATGTTTTGAGCATTCCTATAAATAAATAATGATACGTTTTAAGTGCGAACATCGCATATATAATGTGTTATTATGTGGGTCACAAAAAGATACAACTTTCCGATATCAAGAAACTTTTTATATACTTAGAGGGAATAATAATAATAATCAACGGGTATGTTTTCGCAACTCGACGTCAAGCGCCTTTGAATATAGAAAAACTGTGTGCGCTTGTATAAGTTGTAAAAATCATTCAAAGATTAAATCAAGCACACAAGATCACATTTCACTACACTTATATTTAATTTTGAGAGATAACATTCACAGGTAACACGACTTTCTGTTGATAAAATAATTTTTAAAGTGGGTTGAGTGGGTCCAGTGATTACCCCCTACTACATCACAAAGACAATGTCTAGAAAAACGTGAAATGTCTATGTTCAAATATAACAATTATTGTTTTCACTTACTTCTTGTTCAATATAGCTTCAGCGTTCCCTGTGAGGTTGTCTGTGATGAGAGCCATTATTTCTGACTTACAAAATGTTATAGCATCACCTAATTTGTGATCGGGAAATGTAGCCTGAAATAAGGTACATATTATATTAGGTTAATTATGTAGAATTACATTACTGTAATGATAAAATAAGAAAAAAAAATTGTTATATCAAGCAGTTCATAATGAACTGTTTTTTGTACTGCACTTCATTTAAACACAAATGACCTGTAAATTAACCAAATTATCAAAAACAATTATAACATGTTTGAAATAAAGTTAAACCACTTTCAAATTATCAGAAACAGATCAAATTGAAATGGGACAAGGGAGGCACTAGCCTTCAAGCAAGCAAAAAATAAAACTTGTTGCATATACAACGCGTGTAAATAACAAAGACTCACGTGCAAATGGTTGTTGGCGAGCGTCTGCGCGGGCGCGTACTCGTCGTGCTGCGCGAGCAGCCACGCGGGCAGCAGGCGCCGCACGTGCGGGCCCGCGCGCCGCCCGCAGCGCGACACTATCGCGCCGTGGCACGCCTGCACGTAGCGTATACCATACCCGCAAGGTTTATAGTGCGTCAATCGACCCAGAGTACAGTTAAGCAGAGTCATTGTAAACGGGAGTAATTGGAAACAATGCACAATAAACTTTAAACTGTTAACATTACTTTTTCTAATGACAATATATTTTTTTTTATAGGACTCATTAAGGGACTCATTTAGAGATCTCTTTAAGAGTACTGGTATCCTTACTGTGCCGTCACAGTATACATTTATTAACATTTTTCACATACACAATAACATTGACTTACATACAAAAATAGGAGATAGACATAGTTATGACACAAGGATCAGAAATAAAATAGAAATGCCTGTTTTCTGGCTTAGTAAAGTAAAA
Source organism: Zerene cesonia (assembly GCF_012273895.1). NCBI lineage: Eukaryota > Metazoa > Arthropoda > Insecta > Lepidoptera > Pieridae > Zerene > Zerene cesonia. The sequence goes on from NC_052107.1 coordinate 226,974, forward strand.
AATTTATTTATGGGACAAGATATACGCTTATAAAATAGAATTCCTGATTGTTGAAATTGGCATCATTGTTATGTATAAGTAACATATTATGTAGAATTTAAATGTAAAATTTATATTATTTTAAAAGAGCAACTACAGTTTCTTGCCGGCTCTCCTTTGTAGAAACTGCCTTCTGAACTGGTGGTAAATGTTATAACTGTGTAATATGATTATAGATATTCCATAAGGAAGCACTTTTGAATCATTCATTTATTCATTCAACTAGACTTCATAAGAAGTCTAGAAGAAATGTTTTGAGTTTGAGTTTATAAAAAATCTATGAAAATAACCCTTATTGACCCTAATAAGAAAATATAGCCTACAACACTAATTGCAGATGATGTGGCTTACTAATGTTGAAAGTTTTTTTAAATTATCTCTATAAATCCAGGGATTACACAAACACACATTCATCAAAATATCATATTAAACATGGGAGTCGAGTTTCGCCATGAATTGGGCCACCTCACACTGGGGACTATATCCAACCCCCACAGAAGACCTGTCTAAATAGTAGCATGCTATTACAAAGGCACAGCCTCTGTGAATGTTCATGGGCAGTGAGGATTGCTTACGATCAGGTGAACCACCAGTTCAGTTGCTATATTCATTAATTACCTCTTTAGAATATTATTATAGAAATATTGCATACTTACTTGTGTAGCTTCCCGAACCTTTCTTTCACTGTCAATGGTGAGCATCAAATAGAAGTGAGCCCAGTTAGGCAGGGCCGCTACCACATCCTCTATATCACTGTTCTTAACTAACTCTAATAGTTCATGTAAAGCCTGGAATTGATATTTAAATAATGAATATTATATTATAACCATGGGTGTAATAAAAATAATACATACCTATGTTTTTATTTAATAGAAATACATTATACACATCTCTTATTTGTGTTGTTAAAGAATTTTGAATGTGGAGGAAAAATTCAAAAATCAATTTTAATTTTAGTAAGTACAAAGTTAAGTGAAGTAAGTAAATATGGGTTGTCTTACATTATTTTTTGTCTAAAACACTAATGGATGAAAATAAACATGCTTTTCAAAAACTTGATTCTATTTCATTACTAAATATAATATACCTTGGTCCTAGTTATGGGGTCCTTTTTATTCAATTTCTTGAATGCCAATGTATATTCATTGGATGCTAACTGATCGAGTGGGCCGGCAGCCATTGTGGGGAAGAGGCCAGTAAGGCCTTTCCCTGGACTGAGGCTCCCAAATACATTGTCAGTTTTTATCACATTGTTCAGTAATTCTGCACTGCGTCCACTACTGGAAGGCTGAAGGAAATATTTTAAATTGTTATTTAAAGCAATAGATAAATATCGTGATAATTGAAAAATATCCTTTACCTCCTTTACCTTTTTGATTAAAACGTAATATCGAAAATGTCCTATTTAGAATTTTAGTATAGATTATAATTGCTCATTGATTTAATAGTAGTTCAACTGCTTCATTATAAACATGCTCAGTGTTTATAGACATTTAAAATTGTGCAAACTATAATGTGTGAAGAGTAAAATCATAATCAGACAACAGAATCTATTTTGGACTATGAAGTTCACATTATCTCTAAATTTCGATCTGTCTAATCATTTAAAATAGATGAAAAATTGCATTAAAATACTCACTCTAACATTGTTTTTGGTTCTTTGGCTCTGCTTTGCTTTCCCTCCCATTTTTTTTAAATAAGATAATGACAATAAATTTATATATTCTTAATTAAACATGGAAATATTCTACTTTTAATGATCATATGTAGAAATTATAAATAATAAATTATTTACGCAAAACAACACATTGCTGATTGCACCACCGTGAATCGTGTCAAAGTTAGCTGTCATTATGACAATTGACTTACAAAGTTACCAGCGTAAAAGTGATGTTAAAACGATACTATGTATTTGGCCGATATTTAGAAACTTGCAATGGTACCTAATAAGCAACAATTTAAGCTAGATATCTGTAGAACTAAGATGACATAAAAAATAAACAATCGAAAAAATGCATTTTCGAGTAAGAGGTGTAATTTCGAATATTACTTTATCTTAGATAATATACTTCTTAGAGAAGGTTCCGCCTCGGTTTCACCCGAGGTACGTGTTAAGTACCTTCCTTGCGCCTTATCTAAATCTAAAAAAATAGTCGAATTGATCGAGCTATTCTCTAGTTTTATATTAATAGAAGAATTTCTAATACAATATGTAATGTTAAGCACTGATATAAATAATAGACATTGTATGATATAAATAATAGACATTGTATGATATAAATAATAGACCCTGTATTGGCAAGCGATATTTATGAATATATAAATAAATATTTTTCAACCTCCATTACATTATGACACGCTTTATTACACAGTCCACGGGTACTCCGTTCGAAATAATTTTTCCCTATTTAAACATAGCTGGGCAGCTAATTTGAATTAATACTTGCATTATGCTTTTATTTCAAATTAATTTTGTGGACACAGGCCACGTAACGTCAACAAAATTTTTTGTATGTGTGTTCTGTAATTATATATTTGGCATTATACATTATTTTATATTATTGTGCTTATTTTTATTTTTGCTTTATATCTACGCTGCGATTGTCAGGGGGTCAATGTGGTGTCGACTGAAAATCAGTGGAGAGTCTAATTTCCTTTAATGGGCTTAGACTCTTATACATTGAGTGGATCTCCTGTTACGGGGTTAATTTAGCTTATATCAAATTATTTTTATAACTTTACCTTGTATGAATAAATGTTTTTTCTTTCTTTCATTCAAAACCTTTTAGAAAAAAAAACCTTTTAGATTAGAACTGAGAGGTTGGAATAATTGAAATACAGTTTATTTAACACATATAAACTGTATTTCAATTATTTATATATAACAGTCTATTTTTTATTAAATATCTCGTTAATTAGAATGTACCTAATCTATTCATGAATGTGTGTGTGAATTATTGCAATTTACTGAGATTCTACGATTGTTTTGAGAAATTTTAAACGATCTGAAAGTAGATCAGAGGTAAATTATATAATTTTTAAAAACAGTTCCAATGTTTAAGATGGTTAACGTTAAATCGTAAAAAGCATACAGACACACAGATGGCGGAAGGTAACATGTTTCATACTGTGTAGTTATTATGGAAAAATAAAAAAAAGTGAAATTGGGTATTGTAAATAATAAAAATACGTTTCGCATTGAATTGTCAATATATATATATTTTTAATATTCATAAATTCAATATACATTATAATATCAAGTAAAATGAATTACTATAATTTATATAGGCAATATTTTAACACATGTTAATCTATAGGTAAGTTTAACAATCTAGTTCTTAGCTTACAACAAAAGTTAGCACACGCGCGTCCCCGCACGCACACAAACACATTATGGCAATAGGAATTCACATTTTAACTGTAGCACTTATATTTTATAAAAGAAATACTTCCCTGCAATATTGTATTGCAGAAGAATATAACTAATCTTTGCCATAGTACATAATGCCTCATAAAAATAAAATATTTATCATATAAAATTTACTCCATCCGTAGAAACTAAACTAAAACTAACGATGACGGTTGTTATTTACAAGTATCCGTATCGTTTATTTAATTATTCTTTGGTTTATCTAGCCCACCGGTCAATTTTGAAATCACTTATATTAATTAATAATAAAATATGAAATATTTAAAACATGTTCACTTAATGATTAAATTATACAGCTTTGATTTCACCTGAAGCGAATAAATACTGATTATATCAAAACGTCACAATTACGTATAAAAGATCACAGTTTCGAAGCTAAAAACTCAAATAATAAAATAACAATAATCAATTCATGTTTGTATTAAAAATAAACATATAAAAACTCATTTCAAAACGTACTTTGTTCCTTTCTTACAAAAATGTAACCGCGACGTTTTGACGTATTTACATTCCGCTGTGGATGTGCTTTCAATACTGTATGTTTTTTGTATGTATGTACACTATCGTTCCTACTTTAGATAATCCAAAATTAATAATATCGAACAATTGTTACTAAAATCATTGCATGTCTACAAGTGGGTTATGGGAAGAAACTGGGAACTTTACGTAGGGCGTTAAAAATCTTATACAAGAAGGATTAAGCCAGATTTATATTGGAACACATTTATATTGGATTATCGAAAATAGTATATTACTTCTAAAATATAATTGTACACAATATTACCATATTGCTGGAATTCTTTACATAATTCGTTGCATAGAAACCTTTCAAGAAAACAACTTACCTACCGCGTTAGGAACTTTCTGTTCTAATATACTGCAGAAATTATATAAGGTTTGAGCTTTCGAAATACTTCATACCTACGTAAGTGGCTTTATAATATATTTAATAAGTAAAGTATACAATGTAAGTACATCGGTTGATGAACGATGAATTTGTTGGCAATATTTATCATGAAATTATTTCGATTTCACGAAAAGCGACGAGCTTTCAATTGATAACTATAATGTGGTTTCTTTTTCTAATTAACAGTAATATTTACGAATTCTGATAACGAAAGGAAGAAACATGAGATGAAAGATTTCAATTTAAAATTTAAGCTTTATGACATTATTATATTCTCATCGCCTCCCGTTGAATATTACAATTTTATTTCACACTACAACTGTTAAGCTTCCGTTAAATAAATATTAACAAGGTCTATATTAGTATTAAATTTAAACATTATATTTTATATCCTATTGCATTCAATAAACAGATGTTGATTATTGTCCTCATATTCATTGTATTGTAGCGCTATTTCGCAATCACGTGGTAGCTTATTCTACTACCTACATGTAAACCATCTTTATGTACATATAACCCTATGTTATTTACAATAATTTTATATCTATTTACATTAAAAATACACTAAATTTTGGACTAAGAAGGAGTTTTTTAAACACAGTAGAGATCCCATAGGAGTATTATGGAATGCTTTTAACTTAATTAAGATAGAAACTAGCTAAATATTTTATATTATTAGAAGTTATGTAACAGAATATAGAAATTTAGATTCATTTTACTACGCTGATGATGAAAATACTGATGAAGGTGAACAATGAAAATTATACGTTTTACGAGACTATGTAAAAATGCAATTTATTATGAATTCGGTTAGCTCTCGTATCTGCTGTTGAAAGATTAAATATTAATTATAATTCATTCGTGTTTATAAATTTTTGAGAGATAATGAAAAAAATTATATGCTATGAGTATATCTAACTACAACTATTGCTAAATAAATACGTATTATGGTTGGGTTTTTAAAAATGAGTATTATGCTACAGGTACTGGTTTCGTGTCAGTACAACTACTTAAATATAATTTCTGGTAAACGTGGCACATCTTTGGTACATTGGCACATTACAAATAAAATACATATTTAAAAATATTATGACGTTGAGCAATGTGTAAAATTACATCCGAATATATAAATACCGAGCGACAAATACTTTATTATCTTTTTATTATCTACACCAGTAACTTAAATATTAATAAAAAAAACTACAACGATTGTCTATGGCACTTCTTTGCTTTCTCTTTGGTTTGCGATCGACATCTTTGGTAGCGACTACGATAGTCGACTTGTTAGTAACGATCATCGGAATGTGTCACTAAAATGGGATTCAATTAATGAACATTTATATTGTCAAGGCTGAATATCTAGGTAAGAGAATGAGGACTATGTGAACATTTTTGTTCGTAACAATTTGTTTTTTAACATGCCAAGACTAAGTTAGCGGTGAAAGTCAGGTGTTTAGTCCCTGTAAGGTTTGCAAATAGCAAATCTGTGGTTCATGTGCTGGCTGTAGGATCCAGAGTGTGAAAACTTCTTGAGACACTTGCAGCATTGGAAGGGCTTCTCCCCGGTGTGGAGTCGCTTATGTTCCGTCAGATGGTGCTTGTGTTTGAACGCCTTTGGGCACTCCATGCATTTGTAGGGTCGTTGACCTGATGGACAGAAACATTTGGTTATTTATTGTTAACATTTGTGTGTGTGTGTGTGGCAACAACTACATTATCTTTTAAACTTGTCGTTGAAAAAAGAGTTGCCTATATGTTATTCCAGTTGTCCAGCTGTCTACGTACCAAATTTCATTGCAATCGGTTCAGTAGTTTTTGCGTGAAAGAGCAACAAACACACACACATCCTTACAAACTTTCGCATTCATAATATTAGTAGGATTAGAGCTAATTTAATTTTGTTCGTATGCTTGCACAGGATACCTAATATTAATTATTTGTAAAATTTTAGTCAAAGAAAATCTTTATCTATAAAACTTTCGAAATGAGTATAATATTTACCTGAATGTTCATATTTATGCCTCGCCAGGGAGCTTTGTTTAACAAAAGTCTTGTCACATTGATCGCATACAAATTGTCCCTCTCCTTCCTTAATGTCGTTTCCTTTCAACTTGCTCTTTTTAAGTACAGTTGCGTCATCGTCGAATTCGGGTTGGTGTTTTACTTCCTCGCTCCAAACGGAACGTTCATAAAGGGGGCTGGATGCTTGTCTATTATCTGGAGTGTGCATATTCAGTAGCCCATTGGCTAAATCGTTGTACTGCAGTAGTTTATCCATAGGTATTAATGGGTTGACCGCCATTTTAGCGAGAGTCCGTTTCTGAGTCTCACCGGGCGATGGCGACAGTCGAAAGTCCGTGAGGGAAGAAGAGGAGCAATTGGAATGTGGATAAGTGTTAACGTAATTCTTACGATACGGCGTCGTACTTCGTGATGATTTTTGACTTAAATTCACCGCTTCTTCGGAATCGGAATGTGTCACTGAAATGCTGCAAGGCGAAGGCGACGGACTAGATGTCACTGAGACGTTAGATTTTTTTGTGGACAAGTCGAGAGGTTGGTCCGAGACGGTTAGCGCATTCGACATACGCCGTACTCGCGCGCGGTTGTTTTGAAACCATACTTGAACAACCCTGTTATCGAGACCAATTTGCTGAGCGATTTTCTTAAACTCTTCCCTATTTGGCCGCGGGTTGTAAGCGTAGTGTTTCTTCAACACGGACTGTTGTTCTTCAGTCAAAGCAGTACGCACTCTGATTTTTCTATCGTTATCATGTAAAGATTTGTCGTCGCGATCTTCTTTTCCGAAGTCTTCGTCTTCGCTAGCACTAACACCGCTCTGTATGGATGCTCGCATTTCAGCTTCTAGCCTATTCAGTGCTACGGTCTCTGCAACTTGCGCGGCCAAGCTCTCATGTTTGCGAAACACACTTCCACATAGTAATTTTTCATGTTCCAATAAGTCATTCTTGTTATTAAATGTCAGATTGCACTTCATACACCTGTGAGTATCTTCAGGTTCATTCTTTATGATGACATGAGGCGTTGGCGGTGATTCTATACTAGGACAGGTATTCCCTGAAACGGGTGACAATTTTTCCATGTTAGCTCTGAAAAAATGCTTGCTAACGGAAGCACTCACTGATTCTAATATAGAGTTAAAACCTGCATGGTTATTGTCAACATCTGGGCCGTTGTTATTTAATGGGACGGATTCGTAATCGTGGGAAGGTGGTCTTAAATCATTATCTAAATTTTGTTCTTTCTTTACGGATACATTTTCTTCATCTTCTATATCCATTACAAGTTCTGCACTTCCTTCTGATCTCTTATCATCTTCCTCTGTCACTTCTTCAATTAAATCCTCAGGATCACCGTGGGATTGATTCATTTGTTTAAGATTAGGACTTTCTATCTTCCGTTGTTGATATTGTTGTGAAGCTAGTTGCTGGAACAGCTGGCTTAAGGAAGCGGGGAAACTGTATGGAGCTATACCGCTCTCGGGGCTCATCGGCATTCCAGGAGGCATATAGAAAGGATTAAGTCCTGGTTGACCTAAAGGGGGGCGGTGGTAGTTCGCCTCTTGAGAGGACATCGAAGCAAAGAAAGCTGCGGCTTCATTGTATTTTGGTAATATCGGTAAAAATGAATTACCGTTCGGTGTAATGTTATTATTTAGTTGAGAAGCGACGATCGCATTCGCTCGCTTTCTCGAAGGACTTCGGTCGGGGTTAAGGGCAGGATTAGTCGGTTTGATTCTGCCCATCTTGAGATTCATTACCAGACACTTCTTAGAGGTCATATGCGAAGAATAAGACCCTGAGTGGGAGAACTTCTTTCCGCAGTTCGCGCATTCGAAGGGTTTTTCTCCGCTGTGTATCCTTAAATGTTCTTTAAGGTGATGTTTAAATTTAAATGCTTTATCGCAGTCGTTGCACTTGTATTTGCGCAAGCTTGCACTCTCGTCGTGACTTATCATATGCCTCTGCAAGCGGTACACGTTCGCGAAGCTCTTGTGGCATATCTTGCAAGTCTGCGAACAATGAAATACGTACATTGTTAAACCTGTTTTTATTTATTAGTTTGTAAACAAAATAAATAATTTCAGTTCAAGTAAAAGCATTCGTTGAATCTGTAATTTTGGAATTAAAATTAAATACAAAATGATATAAGCTTATAGCTAACTTTTTTATTGAACATTAACTTTCATATTATCTTTACAATTAGAACTCAACACAATTACATCGGCTCATGGGTTCCCAATTGAAACTGTATCAAAAGACAGCACAAAACAGCTATTGCCGCTTAAATTATTGTTATTTTTAAATGCCCTAAATTCTATCAACCTAGCACTTTACATTCTTAGTGAAACAATTTACACTGACATATTGGACGGTATCCACCTGAGTGCTCGGGGAGTGCAGGGTCTCGTGCTTCTCGAGCTGCTCCCGCGTGGGGTAGGCGCCGCGGCACTGGCTGCAGCTGAACGGGCCCCCGGGGCCCAGCGGGGAGGAGCCCCGGTCCTCGTCCTCCTCCGGCTTGCCGTCTGAACCCCCACTTGCGAGTGGACGGACTGGAACAAATGGAAGCTGTAGAACCGATTTGTATGTACCAGCTAGCTAGCTTCTTTATAGATGATGCAGTTCAACTCTTATTGCTTTATGGGCAACTGTGCATTTTTTAGACCATTTGGGTTAACGGCATTTGTATATATTTTTTTATCCTCATAATTGATGAAAATATTAGCCGTTACTTATGGGATTTGTGGCCCTGCTGGAAATAAAACCCACCTTGAAGTATTAAACAACTATTCATTACAAGTAACTTCATCTCAATAGCTTATTTAATTAAATATTATATCGAGTTACACAACAAAAGTACATGTTTTATATAACATATAGGTACCATCCTTATATAATAACGTTTTATATTCTAAAATAACACATAAAAGGCATAGGTACGTTGGCGGTTATTCGGTATCGATAGCATTAAAAACCACATTAATTGTGCACTACAAAATAACAATATGTTAATTAGCATGTCAAATGAAGGTAGGTATTCACGGAGTTAGGTTTTTGTCACACTAGCTACTTACCTTGTATAATATTCATCGTTTACTAGGTACCTATGAATTATAGCGATAAAATTATCAACAATTTAATTCTTTATAAACATCGCTCGCATCATGATAGGTCCACGTTTTCATATACTTGTGTGTTAAAATCTGGTTACTCATAAATGTGATCTAAGTAATTCAGACACAATTACATGAATTGTGTAAAAAAAATTATGTAAATGTATTTTATTTATTTATGAAGCGACGAAGAGAGGTTGATGTTATAGTTTTATATATTGTTATGTTTTAACAGCAGGTGAATTTTTGTCGCTTTGTGTTTGATTTAAAGCTGTTACATATTTAAAATTAAGACTTTAACGTATTTTAAACGCATATTTTATTTATGAATTATCATATTACATAAATATTAGGTTCAAATGAAAGCCTTTATATATTGATAAGTAGGCAAAATTCCATTAGCTTCCCCATCACAAGCATGTTAATTTGTAAGAAATGAATTCGATTGACATCCACCCGCGCAATTATAAATATCAAATATTATAAAACATTATGAAATATTATCTATGCATTAACTAGTGAAACTGTAATATCACGGGTTTGACACTATACCTATGACATATATAACAAAGAATGAGGAAAATTGTGAACCGAACTAGATTGTGTTTCAGACTTAATATATTTTGTAACATTTCAATTAGTATTGATCCTCAATTTAAAACGTATAGCGTTAACGCAATATACTTAGGTCTCAAATACTATTACTCTACTATTATTGCAGTCGTTTATCGATCGATCGAGTAGTCCTGATTATGTGAATTTATTTAGAAGTAGGTGTTGGACGTAGCTTCCCCTGCGTGGCTGAAATAAAATTTCATGGTACAAACTTTCATCCCCTATATGGGTAGAATTTACTTAATTCCTTTCTTAGCGGATTCCCCTATCACAATGGCTATCTTCATTCCAAATTTCATCCCGATCGGTCTAGTAGTTTGGGCTGTGCATAAATAAATCAGTCAGACAGTCACCGCGTTTTATTTATTAAAATAAGCTTGACTTAGATAAATGAAAAACCATTAGGAAACATACCTATGCAGTGATACACTTATGAAACATTCGAAGACTTTATAAATCCGTTCTTTATCTATAACAAATAAATAAACATACAAACGTACAAATAATAAACATACAATAAACAACAATATAACAGGTGTGTTTATCCCCCCCAAAAATTGTATACCACCTTGATTTAAAACTACAATAGTACCCAATATATAGTCCCCAAACGGCAGGTTTTGTAGCAACACAAAACGGTATTGAATTTTAGAAATTACGGCCTCGTAAACCGTGCACCGGCCATTCCGCCGGTAACTAAGCCCTTGTTATCCAATACCGTCCAATTTACTGCTATAATAATTATCCCGACGTGTTTGTCTGCTCGTTATTACCTCCAAAACGATTGCATTATCGACGCCCGGTTGAAGTGGTTGTTGTATGGCTTACGGTTCGTGTGTTGCCGTTTTTAATCGAACATAATCGTAATATGATTAGATTATTAACTTGTATCTTCTAATTAATTAATTGAAAGGAATCTAAGCTTGAGGATGGTAGACGAAAAGACAATTAAGTTATCTTTAACCAATAAATGAACAATTGATAATAAAAAATATACATATACATAATGCAAAAAAAAAATATAAGTGCCATTTAATACATGATACATAACTATAAATTTTATTAATTCAAGTATTTCAAAATATACTTAATAATTACAAATAGGTATCATTACACGTTATTTAGTTCCACTACTCGGCAACAGATGGCGCTAGCAGTGCGCCGCGAGCTAAACACCGAGACGCGGAGATATTGCGATGTTTGTTAAAATGAACACTGGAGTCATTCATTCTTGTGTAATTAAATCGTTACACGTTACATTGTTGGTGTGTGTGTGTTATACGAAATATTTATTACGGCTGTTCAGTATTCTAAATTAATCTAAATCCTAATAGACATACGTAATATTAACTAGCATTTTTTCGCACAATTCATCAAATATGTCTCTAAAAACATAACACGAGAACACGCATAATGTTAAAAATGATAAATAGCCACTACAAAGTTATTATACAGATGGTTCTTGAACGAATCGCATTATTCATACAACGCCTCCACAGTCCCACAGGGCAACATACTTGTTATCAGCTACCTATCTGTAGGTGGAAACGAGCACGAGCCTCTAATCTGCTGTATAACCGTTGATAAAAACACACACAGGCGACACTCGCTTCCTATTGAACTACATAAACAATTGCACAGCACACAATACCGCTGGAGATAACGGCGTGTAACCGAAGCCGCGAATACAGCGCGCTGATTGGTCGCACCTGTGCGCTACGGGAGGGCACACAAAAACTCCTGCGCCGTCTCCATTGTGACTACGCGTCGAGAGAATTATTTCTAAATTGATTCGTTCAATTGAAACGCGGCCGAATCGTTGCGTCTATTCACTTTCGTTTAGCTTATTTTCATTGTTTCCCATGCTTAGTGCGGTCAAGTATATTTTTATACGTGATTCATATGTATATGTAGGTAATAAAACTATTATACTAAATGTATATTATTGCATTCCGCGGCGTAGTTATATTCGATATTATTTAAAGGAAACCGTCAAGGTGGTCTGGCTTGTAATTTGATGATCCGTCAATATCTCGCATCCATTTTAACTACGGATACAATTTATTCAAAAGAAAATTATTGTTGTGAGTTGGTTTAATCAAGTTTGGCGTGGCAAAAGCGAACTAAAATGAATATTGGTAGAATTCAGCTTTTATCTTACTATTTTTTTAAGTTTTGCCATTCATTCATTATAAATAAAATTTTATATTCTCTATTATAGACGCTCTGCATGTACCTTATATAATACATAGTTTGTAGTAGGTATCAAATTAGGCCAGAGAAATGTAAAGATGTAGACCACACGTAAGTAGAAGCAGAAAGCTAATATTTCAAATAAATATTTATAAAATTCTTGTATTATAAATTTTAAGAAAATTAAAATTTACCAACTATAGCAGTGAATAGATGTCTTTCGCAATTCATAAGCACTCATTAACATAAATTCATAAGATGAAGAGAAACTTATCATCTCTAAATTTATACAAAAATTGGCACTTCAATAGATTCATACAATAAATATAATATAATGATATCATAATCAAAATATCACTTTTATATTTCCTTTATAATAGAATTAAATAATTATTATGATAATAATATGCAATCTAAAGTAAAATTATTATATTGGTCACAAAATCAATACATCATATAAGGAAAAGGTGTTCATAATAGGAAATTCGATAAATAAATATTTAGACAGAATAAATACACGCTACGTGATGTACCAAGCCAGGAAAATGTTTCCCAACATTTTAAAACAAGAAAACTGTGAATCACAAACTGAAGGGAGGGGAATATTAAAGTGAGTCACTCGTAGAGATAGGCTGAGTTATCCCAAAGATTGTTTACACGCGATAATCACTCGTTAATGAGCCTGTTCATTTGTATCTCGTCAAACAAGTGATTAGGCGACACGTCTCATACTAGGAATCTGTTATTTGCACTGCATATAGAAATGTCAATAAATTTGTTTAGCAATCTATTCAGGTAAATGTGTTTATCTATGTTTAAACTTGTAGGTCTGGGGTAATGCAACTTTGATAAGACGTGTTTAGGTCAATGGTTTGTTATAATATGTATAACTACCTAACTGCGATACACAATGTTGTTGTAGAGAAGACCAAGTCAAATAATGTTTGCTCAAACCTAAATCCGTAAATAATGAGATGCCATATCTTAGTTACACTCAATTTTAAAAATGAACCGAGTCCAATGGTATATAGGATAAAAGTATGAAATTACCAAAAATACTTTGTTTTATTTACGCCACACTTCAAACTTTAATTAAAATTCATAATTTATAGTTATTTTGACATACATATTATCATAACAATGGTTAAATAGCTTTCGACTTACTACGGTCATATTAAAAGCAATGGTTATTTATTGGAAAGAACGTCAGAAATTTATCTAGCTACAAACAAATTTATTAAGCTCATTCTGTGCTACATATTATTCACTCACTGTCACTGATATACAAAGTTAAATAATTAGTTTGGTTCTTATCAAAATAAATGAAAATGTATGAATATAAAAAAAATTACTAAATTTTTTTAGACCAGATTAAACAACCGTAACCGTATCGACACTGTTCAAATAAAGAACAACAGAAAGTATATTTTTGGAACCATATCATTAAATTATACTCAGACGATGATCACTAATTTATTCCCATAGAAGTTTCGTAAAGAATACATCAAATGTCCCTATTTCATCCACTCAGACAGGCGGCGGAAGAATACAGTGAAAATAAAAGAAAAAAGCAAATGAATTAAAACAACATAATCATTTACGATTTAAGACGTTGAAAGAGTGCGGGGTTCCCCTCGGCAAACGAAACTTTCTTTTAAGTCTGTGTATACCTGTTCCCGATACTCAAGTGGATAAATTATATCCCAAGGGAGCGAGGGAACACGGTTATTTCTAATGAACACGTTTCAAGTTTTATTTTTAATGCCACTGAGGTGATATCATTTTCACCTGTTTCGCTCTTATTGTTTTAGACGAAACTGTGCATATTTGAGAATTTATGTTTCACTTAAGTGATTGTTATGTATTCTAGCTCTCTCGCAAAAATTATAGAACTGAGCATTTTTATGAAAAAATGATTTTTATTAATACTGATATTAATATTTACTATTTGCCGGGGAAATGATAAAATAAATAGTAAATTAAAAAGTGAAAAAATAATAAATTAGGGATAAATTAATCAAAATTTGAACGATAACGAAAAACAATAATAAAAAGTTGCAAACAAAAATAAAAGGAAAAGAAGCTTACTTAAGGCAGCAAGCCGCCTGGCCGACGTAGTGGAAGTCGGGACCTGCTTACTCCTCATGTCCGCGAGCCAACCGGCCGCAAAGCATTCGTACCAACCGCCAACTCCCATATACGGGCTATGCACTTTCATCTAGCACGTTTCACCACACTCGCGGTCTAATTACTCACAGCGGCAGCCCCAAACGTTGGCCAGGCTCCACAGGCGATACGAGTAGCTGTCACCATAGCAGCCGAACATCTCATCGGTTCTCGCGACCATGGCCCGCGCGCGCGGTTACGTGTGGCCGGCGTCGCGGCGCGCGGCGGAATGAGCCGGTCCGCCTCCGGCCCGCCCTGCCCGCCGCCCCGCGACCCCCACCCCCACTTAATTAGTGCCTGTGATGACCGTTCCACCGTCACCTCCTCTCGACACTTCGTATCGCGGTTTTTACACTTTTTAGCCACGGTTAAGGAAAATACAATGAGCGATACCTAATGAGGTTTTGCTGTTTGTTTCACCTAGCTATAATTAAAAGGAAACTTAAATCGATTCGATGAGTTCGATATATTTATAAATAAGTCTAAATTGTGTTTATTATTTCGATTTTTGTCGCGTCGAAGTAAATTCACGATTAAATATTCTCGAACGTAAGAATCTCCCACACACCGGCAAAAGCTGTTTTATAAAGGTGTTACTTTATGACGCTCCACCTTATTCTACCTGTCTTTTTCTAACGCGTTCACTACGATTACAAGTGTTTTTATTACTGAATTTCACACACGATTTCTATTCGAATAAAATGTCGTTGTTTTTTCTTACATTAAGAGACTCTACATAGAGTTTAGAATTCAAAATATTTATATTTTAGAATTTACAAAAACATGTTTATTGCGTAGCTAAATTAATTTATGAATAATATTTACATGTATTCCGATAAGAGCTTTTTATAGCTGTGTTGAAATTGCGTCGCATTACGGTGGCGTATACGTTTAGTTCTGCTTTTTGTCACTGGATGGCGCTAGCGGTACTGAGAGCTTTCTAATTGGAACGGTTTGCGTATTATTCACTTTATTTGATGCAGCTTTGTTTGTTTTAGTTTTAATATTATATAAAAAAGTATACAGTAAGCTTGCTATGAGGCATTTTGCTTTGTGTGGCTAATGTCATATTATTATAGGATCATAGCTAGATAGATATATCCATTACCTGTAAAGTCATAATTATTGAATATTGAAAGAAGTACCAATTTATGAAAATTCTTCTTTATGAAGATGTTTTAATCATTCACAGTATGAACTTAAATTTCACAACACTGTTTAAATAAAGTGTATAATTAAAAACAGATTTCAAAATCCCTTGCACATTCTTGTTTTCACTGCCTAGGTAGAAATAGGTATATCAAGTAGGTAAGTAACAACTTCACATGAAATACTTATTTAAGATACGCTGAAAAAAAACTTAAAACTTACTTAAAAACTAATACATAGGAAAAGCACCTGTAACGTCATTACTATTTGTAGAGTTAGACACAGACTGCGTTGGTCACCTAACATCTGGCTTGAAAATCACATTTTTTTGGGATGTCGGTTAAACTAAAGACAATAATGCAAATATTGTAAAGATCGTTAAGGTTTGCACGTGTAATGCACGTGTTGAGATGGTATTGTTTAGCGGTTAGGACTTAGGACTGCTCCTGTATCTAAAACATTGTTTTGAATATATCACATCATATTATAAAAGACAATTACGTTTAGTATTTTAAGACAAACGTGTATTACATTTTATTTCTTAATAATTAGATTTGAACGTATTTTATAGTTGTTATTAGATAGATAGCTTACTATTATCAATTGAATTTATGTTACATACATGTACAATTGAAAATAAATCAAAACTTATTTTTACATATTGTTTAGTAGTACCAGAAACTTACAAAAGTATGCCTAAATCCAGATAACCGTACGTAAGTAACCGAGATAAAAAGAAATAGGTAATTTATTACAACATAAATCGGAGACAGTAGGTACTAAATAATTTCTTTTAAAATGATCTGAGGATCGATATTTTCATTGACTAACGTAACACATGTTACCTTACGTAACAAAGCGTTTAAACTGTATAGTTTTCTCGGAGACAAGTAAAACAATAAGAACATAAATTACAGCACCTATATCTGTTTAACATTGCAGCGCTTCAATTGATTTAAAGCTACCGTGCTTAAGCGCTTGCAGCGGATATAATAATACAGTATTGTGTTATGAAGTTATTCGTTTTGCATACATTGCACGACAGAGCTGTGATAGTTGTGAGTGTTAACTGTTAATCTAATGAATATGTAGTAATGTATTATAAAATTAATTTTGTACGTGGTTTTCAAGGCCAACCATTTTATAAGTACATTTATGGGTATTTCTCTGCTGTATGTGTGAATGTGAAATTTCTATAAATACGTCTTATATTCATAATAATAATAATATAGTAATATGTATTTTAATTATGTTCATATTCCATGTTACAAATATACTTATTATACATAAAAGTTTGTGGGGTATATACTATAAATAAAAAATGTGTAAAAGATTTTGTGCAGTGTTGTGACGTGATGTTGCGTGTTATGGGGGAGGGAACGCACTTAGCGCAACTGACAGCGTGTTGTGTGCTGTGCTGTGTTGTGTTGTTGTGTGGAACCAAACGTAGTGTGTGTAACTGACAATATGTTATGCGCTGTGGCGTGTTGTGGCGTGTTACTTAGAAGAGAGATAGTTTTTCGACATTTCGACATTTTAAATACCACAATAATCGAGGGTCATAATATCATTATATACGTTGTAACCATAAAAATATGGGCCGTTTTAGTTTCCTTACATGATATATACGACACAAGTAGTTGACTATCCAACGACCTAAACATTCTATTTTCTGTAAAATCAAATAAAAATTTCACATTTCAACATTCATTCATTACTTGAATAAATCAGAGGTTAACTTGGCATGATCATTGGCGGGTTGAAACAACATTTGGGGGTAGATTGTAAAAACAAGGGATACCACACACATCTCTGCACGTGTGCTGGTTCGTATATTTAAATAATAATACTCTTTACGGCTTTAATGTGGAGGTTTTGAGGTAATGACGTCAAAGCTTGGCTTGACGATCCTATAAAACAATACCAAAATGTTTGAAAGAATTAAATTACCTAACTATGTGAGTGGATGTACTTTCCTATGTATTGATTTATTTTTAGTTAAAACAAAACAAACTAATGAATGCTGTTTAAAATGTAATGAAATGCCGCCTAAATATATGTAATATTTTTGAAATATATAATGTAGGGTAACACGTGTCTATAAAGAACAATTATTATAGTAATGTTAGTAATTAGCTTACTATGTCTATAGTGGTTCAGTTATATTAATCATTGTCTTGCAGGTAATAGGTATTTATTTGTAAACATGTTATTTTTGTGTTTTATTTCGTCCTAACTTTTTCCGAACTACTAGCGGTCCGCCCCAGCTTTACCTGTGGTGCTATTGGTTATAATAGCATTCTTCTTGTAAATATCCAACTGCTGGACTGTTTCCATCATTCCATTCCTGAGATTGGCGATTTCAAATACAGAAATGTAACGTTTTAGCTTTACAATATGAGTATAGAAGAGTAATATTATATTATTTTCGATTCTCACTGCTCATATTTTCAAGTAGAATAAAGCAATAAACGTATAATTTACTGGTAAACATTAATGTTACCTGCTTTTTGTTTTAACGGTGGACGAACTTACCAGATGTGTCGCCGCGTGAGAAACTCTCTGGGAACAAAACAAACCATAACCAAATTGAAACCTAGTATTATTAATATTGTATTAAATAATAGGCAATTTTTAAAATATTTCTTTCATGCATTTGTTACTTACATTAAGAGTTTGTTTTATACAATCAAATATATAATATAATTGTCAATATTTTTAATCTAAATGCCGATTCAATGTTACAAAAGCTTTGAAAATTTGAAAGAAAATTGATAGTATATATTCTGATATGTTAATCAGAAGCCCGTATTGTTATACTATCCAAAAGCTTTCACTTTTCGTTATTATTTTACACAATAAGGGCCGTTTAATTGATTTCACAATACGGACAAAAAATCCCAAATGCAAAAAATATACAAGTGGCTGTGTAATTCTCTTTATTTTCTAAATGACCTGTATGTAACTGCAATTAAAATAAACTGTGCGGCCCCTCGTAAGTCGATACTGGATCGATATGGGAGCGATAGTACTTCGATCTTAAACCGATACTTACCCGCATGTTGTGCTCTCTTACGAATCCGGTAATAATGAGAAAAAAATTGATTGATCGGATCCTTTCAAAATCAAGGTATACGGGTATAGATTGTTGTAATTGACGCGTGGACCGCCCGGGCTTTGCGAGCAACCTAGATTATAGTGTTCTATAAGATTATAAGGTACTAGCTTCGCCCCGCGGTTTCACCCACGTAAGGCCGTATCCTGTAGGAATATCGGGATAAAATGTTACCTATATGTTATTCCAGTTGTCCAGCTATCTACGTACCAAAATTACAATAGTATAAATTTTATTGCAATTGGTTCAGTAGTTTTTGCGTGGAAGAGCAACAAACACACACACACATTCTTACAAACTTTCGCATTTATAATATTAGTAGGACAGGATGGAAAAATGGCTAAATTTATCCCTCAAGTTCCTTTTGGATTGGATATTAAACTAATCCTGTTACACTCTAATTTCATTAAACAACACTGACATACATCGATCGACGAAGAATTAATGCTCATGAGAGACAAAACTCCATATATTCAGTAATGCCTAAATTACTGAATTGCATATATAAAAATGGTTTTACAATTCATGAATAAACAAACTACCGTAAAACGTAAAACACGCAGATAGTGACGAAATAAAAAGTTATCAGTAAGGGAAGCTGATAAGGGCGGAGTAAAAACATAGCAATCAGCGGCCCTTTGGGTTATCAGCAGGGCTCAGCATCGGCGCTGATAACGTGCCATATCTCCAAACACGGTTAAAACTATCGCCTGTCACAAAAAGTGACACGTCCAAAATGAATATTAATTGCTGTGATAATTCGAACTTTGTACTCTAGTTAATTGCGGTTGTATGAATCTATCTTAAAGAGATAAATGAATTATTCTTTAGTAGATTATACTGTTCAATTGTTAATAAAGAATATATACTGATTATATAAACCATAAACCAATTGGAATATAATAACATTATAAAATCAAAGTCACTTCAAAAGATAGTATAAAAACTGTTTTACAGGATATGCATATCCTGTATAATAACATACATGTTATTATTCTCTGTACAGGAATTTCCTAATCCTAATTATGAGAAAATACACTTGCTAGAGACATGCTTGCCATTAGACATTATAGTTGTAATTGTAGTTTAAATTGCACATCAGCGTGCAAGCAATAAACATCGAATTATATTTGCAAATTCACAACAAAAATAAAGCGTATCTGACAATAGAGATAATTCAATTACCAGGCTGTCATAGCTCTAAAAGATAACCACGATAGTGTTTGTGAAAAACAACTTAATTATTTAAAAGCCGTGACTTCCTGCGCACATGTAACACCTATCGATGGCCATTGTTAACGAACAAGGGATTTGTCGCAAGCATTGTGCTTTGACACGTTATATCTCCTGCAGACCAGATGGCACCAGATCGGCCAGGTGATTAGCGACTCTATCACCACTGAATAAGGTGCAGGTAGTGAAAGAATGTCTAAGACAATTAGCATTTGTTGGTACGGATGGCCGCCATATGGCCGAAACAAAGGCACTTGTGGCAATGAGATTTCGATTGATATTTTGTTCAGTTGTTTAAAATGTTGTCAATGTTTTAATCAATTATACCTTCGTTAGTGTACTGGGAATTAGTTGCCATAATGAATTGTCAACAGATTAGGTGTATGGGAAAAGATAACATAATTTGTATTGTTAATTATTTGTGTATAAAAACAAGGTAATATATATTTGGTTTCATTTTTGGTATTTTGTGTGCTTTAATCATCGTTAGCAAACATCCAAACATTCTCCCTCATTAGAATGATTCTCATAAACAAAGTTCTAGTTATGAAGGTGTTTCTAACTCTTCGCATAATGCACAAATATAGAGAAATTCGTCACGTCATCGAAGGGACGCCAGTCTAGTATAATTAATAGCGAATGATAACAATAGTGGGGTGTTTTTATTGCCTGAAACAATACGAAGTTTGGAATGGCATGAATTAACGCAAAAATTTAAATTTAATTACATGTTATGTCAGCACAAGGGTAGGCAAAGTTGAGACCACTTTAGTGAATTTATATAACGATATATATTATACAATACAATAATTTCATCAGAAACAATCTTGTTATCCTGATTTCCTTAAGTATTTTCTGTACGAGCAAGCAAGCAAGCGAGATAATTTATTTGATTCTATCATGAAAGCGTGTTTTGCAATTTTTTATATAATATTTATTCGTAACAGACGACAACACTTTATTTTCAGCAGCAACATTTAAAAAAAAATACCATATTAGAGCATAGGAACTGGACAATGCGTCATGTTGTTGACAGTATGTTTTCCCGGACCGCGCCAGGTAAAGCGGGATCGCGGTTTGCGGTCACAGATATTTTAACTCTCGTATTATTTGCTTGTTAATTAAGTGCCTTTTATAATTTGTCCCATTACCCATATAGGTATTCTGTTACAGTTTTACCGACATTTCTGCTAACAATTTACTGTGTGTTTTGAATTGTAATGAGTTATCGGAAGGTGTAACATTTTATTAATTAAAGGTCTATATTAGATAGTGGTAAGTTAGGTCGAAGTTAGATATGAATACAAACATTCATTTCATTTCATGCCATCATTAAGATTATGACTAATTCCAATTACAAATTAGTTCATAATATTGTAACCTTGTTAGCCGTCAATATTAAAAAATTATATCAATAAAAATCGTGATTTTTTTAGAGGATAAGTCAGAAGCTTTCGCCTGATCGTTCACCTGCTTGCATACTTGGCTGGCCGCCAACTGATCTTGCTAACCTACATCGATACTTCTTTTGTTGTCATTTTTTATCCAATATCCGAAGATACTGTAACATTTGGCAATATGGATTTGTTATGTTTTTTTTTTCATTATTATTGATTCTTTATTAAATGTACTTACCATAAATAACGTATCATCTATACGAATATAGTAGAGGGTTTTTACAGATCTATGTCACACGCTAGTCCTTCACAACGAAATTCATACTAAATCAATTCAGATTAGAAAGTTGTGAGGGCAAATAAAGAATTTTTAACTACAATTTTCTCAGGTGACATAGGTTATACATATTCTAAATTCATTAAAAAGTTAGTAATTGAAAAGTGTAATGAATAATTATGTATTCGCTTATTTGGGACTAATATGATGATACATTGTTCATATTAAAATCAAATAGTGTGTTATCTTAAGGAAAAACCCATCGTTGTCGTTTAACCTTTCATCACTCTTTAGCGTGGAAGTTTTCCGTAATAATTAGTATGAAACAAAGCTGATAAACATTGAATAGAATAAATGCGTTTGTTTATTTTTAATGTAGCGACAAGAGAATACGCTTCATCTTGAGAAACAGAGCCAAATTGTTGAGCATCCATTGCCAGTCACCGGAAGGAGTAGAGAGGATCCCAAGAAATATGCAAGGTTCCAACTGCAGCTAAGATGGCGGCATAACAATGTTTCTGTTAAATAATGATAGTTATTTTAAGAGGAAATATGAAACTTTATGTTATGTGGGATGAGAGGTATGTTGAGCTGATTCATTAGTTGTTTTAAACACTAACGTTCCACCCTGGGTTCGCCTATGGTACATATAAGATATCACTTACATAAATAACCTTATATATTATTAGTATAAATTATATGGCAGTGTTTTAAGACATAAGAGGGGAATTTATCAAATGCAGAAGTCATACGCTTATCATCCTAGCAAAGAGGTGCTAACTTAATAAAATTATGTTCAACATTCATTATTAAATTAGAAGTTATAAGAACAATGTATTTTATAAATAGAGCTGATGATGTAATGATTTATCTAAATCTACAGGTGTCATTGATCATTCTTATTGTAAGATGAATTAACCAAACGTACTTATGAAAACTGTTCTCCGTCTGTGGCTTTTCTACATATTCACACAAAATTACATTTTAAATACTACTTATTATCCGGTTTTTTTTTTCAAGAAGGAAATACGTTAAAAGCTTTACATAAAGGTTTCATTCCTCTACAAATTAAATTAATTCAATTAAGTTTAGCAGCTGAGTACTAAAAAACAATCATGAATGCATAATTAATAGTGTTCGTATTTTACAAAGATTGTTTATTCAAAGCATTACATATATATATGTTGCTAAACGTGTCGTTTTTAACATATACGTCCAGACTTACACATAGATTTACTTAGTAAAGAAATAAAAACGAAAATAATCTTATTTTGCAGAGTTATGTAAAGTTGACATCGCTGGCAAGTGTCGGGGCGTCATTAACATCTCTTCGCGAGGCGGAAGTCAGGCTGTGGAGGTTCGCGACGCATTTTTAAAATTTTAATGTCAACCGGAAGTTACGTCGCGCCAACAACCTTCAACTTAGTTATGGCGCTAAATAGCCTCTTTTGACATTCAAATACATTTTTTCTGGGGTTTTCAATTTATGGTTTTCGGATGTAATATGTATCAATTATCAGATCGCTAGTGTAATATTAACAGATTTAATGATTACGATTAGAGCTTTATTTATTTAATATTTATATGTTAATATTATAAATTGGTATAATTGGTTTTTAAATTATTGGAGATACTATATGTAGTTTTTCGAAACATCTTTGTGCTTAGAAATAGCTAATAAAGAAAGTTTTTTTAATAAATATCAAAAATCATTAGACCTGCATGGATAGCGACATTAACTTAATGATGATGAATTGATTTATACAATACTATAAACAAAAACACCCAAAAAATATTTTATTGTTTAATATTCCCCGTCATGTTGCCTTCTTGTTTTGTATACTGAATGTTATTATTTCAAAATCTATTGATATTTTCCTTATCATCATAAAACGTAAAAGCGCGTTTGAGCATATGCGAATAAACGTGACTCTTTTAAGGGTCGTCCACACTTGACCAAAGCGATGTGTTAAATGTGACGTAACTTTGTAGGCTATGTCTAACGAACATGTAGGAAATAATATAACACACTGGCTAAATTCAGTGTTTATTTGGCAATGGCAATATCCCTGGAAGTACCTATAAAGTTTTTCATTTTATCAATAAAACGTATATATAAAACATTTTATATATAAAACATCATTAGTCTATTTAATTTTAAGTCATCATAATACACTTACGTCGTCACATTCTTTCCATTTAATTGCAAGTATAAATTAATATTAAAACTAAGAAGTAAGGAATCATTTATATTTTTTTGAAAAGCTATATCAATGCTCAATATTGTTATAACAGATTGGTAAAGTTGTACTGAGAATTTTCAAGTTTACGATACACGATTAGATATAGAGTACAAACAGCTTTTTATTTATTTGAAATAATTAGATAACATACATCCTTTTATGTTAGTAAATGACTTATAAATTAATGTTAGTAAATAATCGATTGTCGGGTTCCTTATGCGTTTAATTAGCGTTCACCAATATACCAATAACTCAATCCAATGTCAGATTATTCCAACCTCTTCTCCCCAACCGCATCTCATATCTCGAAGCAGGTAGTGAGCCGTCAACAAAGCGCTATCAGACACTGTTCCCAGAAGACACGTGAGGCGATCCTTCACCTATGGCCCGTGATAGCGCGCAAATAGCCATTGACGTCATAGGTTCTGTAGGCGAGTCTGCAGAGGGCGGGCACAGTTCTGATATTATCTTGATTTTGGATTGCAATGTAATATTGTCAAAGTTCTGCTGATTGTCGGAATATTTAAAGTGTAATAACCATAGGTGATAAAATAATTATTTAGACTTTCATGTTGACAAAGTAAAAGAGTAGTGTTTTATTTGTTAAATTATGTGTTTCGTTTATTTCTATTAAAGCTTAAGTAGTGATATGCTCAGTGCATAGATTTCGCGACCATTTCCTTTCACGTGGATGGTAACTTGTGTGTTCAATGTTTAAGTTACACTTACACTACCAAATACAAGAAAGTTATTGTCAAGTTTAACGACAGTACCTAGTCTACTCTAAGCACTCATACAAGGCCTTTGTCCCAGCAGTGGGAACATACATGGGCTGATGATGATGACATAGTCTACTAATATATTTTTTTTTATATTTGCAAAATTGTTTATTTGGTGTGGTACATAAAATTGTAAAAATAAATAAATAAACCTACACTGTAAGAGAACAGGTATAAATTGGAAAGATCGATCAAGCGTGTCTCTAGGAATCATAATAAAGCTATATCTGTGGTTACAGTTACTATGTAACCTTATTTATACCATTTGCATCTTTAGTAATGGTAAGTATATGTGGATAGTTTCGGGAAAAGTGGTCGCCACGCATATAGCGAAAAACCTACAGAATGGCCTATTTATATTACTAGGTTTTATTTAAAGATCGCAAGAAATGATGATTATTATCCAAGCCTTTGTTTGCCAAGAGGTTAATTGTGGAGTAAAGGTTAAGGGTCTGATCAATTACTTTCCTGGCTTCTTCTTTTGTGGGCCGCGTGAAATCATTATTCTAGCTACTATATTTTGATTTATTTCTAAAACAAAATATATCTTGATCGGGTATATGTGTGATCGTCGTAGATATTAAAATTTTGCCTCATTTAATTTTTTTAGCGCGTCATTTAAAAGTAATAAATGTCACACCTGTCATCCTTTTCAAATAAAATGCTACAAATATTAATTACCAAATACTCGACGAAGATGTAGAGTGGCAAGCGGGAGGGGTTTTATCAACAGTGATGATGAAATAAACGTTTACATTATATAACTTACTGAGCACAGTGCTTCTGGGATATTAATTCATACTATTTCTAAGATCTTCAAGTTCTGTCTTATTTACTCTTTCTTTTCAGCAAGGTTTATAATATTTTAACTATGATGCAATATGAAAAAGCAACCTGCAACCAAATGTCTAATCGTCACGAATCACAGCCACTGTCCCAGGTCATTTGAAGCCTCGATAGAACCGCTCATGTACTGCAAGCCTATAGACTCTAATTCCCTTGTCTGATAAAGATAGGTGCGTGGCTCAGCTCGGCCCCATTCCGATTCGACGCAATTCTGAAGACAATAACCGAACAAGTAATCAGCTTTTATCAATATCAAAGGTCGTTTACGCGCGAAATTCGCCGACGTTCACTTGAGTGGGAGTCCAAAGAACGTGGGAGGAAACGGTCGTGATGTTCAAATATTATCTTCATTTTGGCATTTTATAATATTATGGTATACAATCTTAATTTTCTCAAGGTTAAATAATACTTATTTAGTATATATTAGACACTTATCTTAGGATGATGCAGTGCTTATTTCAAAGCGGTCAAAGCGGGTAAATGTGAAGTCGCGATGACGTCATAAGTGTCGCTCTCTGTCTTTTAGTGGGAAATGAAGCAATACGCATATTTGTTACGAAAAGGCCAATTGTGTTATCGGTTTTGTTTGGTAGTTTAATTTCTTTAATCTCTTGCGTGTTTGTTCATCGAGATGAATCAGTTAACGATTTTGTCTTTCTGTGTCATCAAAAGATAATAACGGTTGTAGATTAATTCTCTTGAATTGTTAAAAATATGTTTTAATTTAAAAATAATATAAAATATGAAATAGTAGCATACGAATATGTTTTTCATTCGGTGAGCTGGGTAGCCGGAGGACCGTATTATTTTTCGCCTTTACCAGTCCATTTTTTTTCATAATGAATCTTTTCCTTACCCTTGATCCCTTGAAAGCGGCAACGCACTTGTCCTTCTTCTGCAAATGTTCTTCGATCACTACTGCCCGCTGGTGATAGCTTACCTCAGCAAACCACTAGCTCAGTTGCCCGCTATTACAGAATAATAAAAACAAAAAAGTGCCATAAAATATTAATACAAGGTCATTCTAGTTTGCCTATATATAAAGTGAAGTCCCGTGTTCTCTACTGGGGGCAGATAATATACATCTGTTTCACTGATCAATCTTTTTTTATGGACAAGTAGGTGATCAGCCTTCTGTGTCCTGCCAGACCTAGAGGTTTTTTTTTGTTTGTCCCCACCGGGAATCGAATCGAAGAACCCTCGGTCCTACGCTCACGCGTTAACCACTGTACCAAGGAGGCGGTTGCCTATATATATTAGTAGGTATTTAAAATTTTAATTCAGTAATTGTTTTCACCGTGAAGCCAAGCCGGATCACTGGTAAATTAAACGTAGATACATATTATTCGTCTCAAAATAAACGTATACATAATATAATGGTTGAATAGTGTTGAGAGTAAAGACGCGAGTAATTAGCGCATGTGCGCCGGCGCCGCCTGCGTCTTGCCAAATTGATCTGTGATCTATTAATAGGTCTAGGCAGGGAGCTGGTGTACGATTTTTTTCAAGAATAAAGCGAATAGATAAAAACATAATGAATTATACATAAAAGTTCTTAGTATGTCATAGCACCTGAAGAAAAAGTATATATAGCAATAATATTTGTAGATAGAAAGTTTATCTCAATCGAAATCGAATCGAAATCTCTTTAACAAACTTCATTAATGAAATGAGACGAAAAATGTGAAATCTTATTATTAAGAAAAAATGTCAAACTAATGAATTGCTCTTAATTGCTATGTAGTGTTATGTATGTTACATTTAAATAGAACAAACAATTTTCATAAATTTAACAGATGCATTACATACTTTTTGCATTATGCTTTTAATAAATAAATTAATTTAAATATTCTCATTTCTTAACATTATTGCGTTGGCATTTGCAGTCTATTTGATAATGAAATAAAGGTAACTTCCACCTCTCTGTCTACTGCCATACATTGAAATGAAATACTCAGCTCCGCTAACCCAGTATCAGCTAGTTTGAGCTAAATGTTCGAGCTACAGGACATTTGGATTTTTATCTTATTAATAACTATCTGCGCCCTTTGGTTACACCCGCGTAAGTCTCTATCCCGTAGTCTAAACCTATGCGTTATTACGGTTGTCTAGCTAGCTAGCTACGAAAAAAAATTTCATGGCTATCGGATCAGTAATTTTTGCGTGAAAGAGTAACAAACATACATACACATACACATGTAAACATCCTCACAAACTTTCGCATTTATAATATTATAGTATGATAGCTTTTAAACAGCAATAGTAATGGTAAAAAAGTGGCGCGGGGGAATGTTAATGGATAGCACACTTCTTTTTTAATTATTTTCATTATATCGTTTGATGATAATAGTATAAACATTGAAGTTAATTGTTATTAGAGTAATTTCATTCAATTGAAGGATATTGTTGATTTAAGACTAGCTTGTAAACTGTAAAAGCTTCTGCCTGCATCAAAACTTATCCTATATAGCCGATGGTATTCTGCCATTTCTTTTTTAAAAATTTCGAGTATTTTTGGGTATTGAACTATTATATACGTTCTTTTCATTGTTTTATGCTTTTTATATAGTTCTTCGCTATTAAAATATATCATTAGAGTATTTAGCAAGAGTTCGCCGACATCCAGATGTTTTTATAAGTTGAACACAAATTTGAACTCAGAAAATTTGTTGAACTAAATGTCTAGTTTAAAGTTTACAATGAAAACAAAATGGGGCCATTTAATCGCAATACCGATCAGTTTTTATTCAAAATAAATCTAAACAAAGACAACGAAGCAAAAATGCTTTCGTCAAAGTTAATGAAATTACGTTTAAAATAATTTAATTGTGTAAAACATAACATCGTACCTACGTCCCACCTACGTTTGGATGTTGATACGGAGTGAATTTAGAAGTTTTAGTCAATTATGATAAAAAATCAACGCGCTATAACATTAACATAAATTTCGTTTGCCATAAATTTAATATAATATTAAGGTACGACAACTTTTTTATTATTTTTCATAAGTTGGTTATATAATTGTAATTGTATAAGCAATCGGTATTGAAATTCGTAATCAAAATAAATATTGTGTAAAAACACGATTTGCTCGTGAAATGATTGTATTGTCCCCGATCCTTAATAAATATACAAAGTTTAAATTCAATCTTTCCGTTTAAAGTGGGCCAAAATCGAGTCTATAAGTGTCGGTTACATACAAACATACAATGTTAGTATTAAAAGCGTGTTAAAAGTGAGACAAAACTCAAAAGAAAGAACAGGCGTACTTATGTTTGTTTATTTTACTTTAAATCTAAATCTTATTATTAAGCTTGAAAGATTAATGGCATTCACTTCAACTATATTTATTTTAGATTAGATGTTATAATAATACAAACCTTCAATTTGGCTTCAATTTTTACTTGTCTGGCAATGTAGGTATTCAAAGGTACGAAAATCTCCAGGTAGCTTGGAAACGCAGGTATTATATATTACATCAGATATCTCTTTGAAAAAAGTATTGCTGCCTTTTCATTGATAATTCAAAATTGAGATCTGACGTTATATAAAACAACGTTTCGGTGACAATCGCGAATATTTCTTTCCAGTAATTGAATGGTAGGGATTTTTGTATTTGGAACAATTTTACGCAGGTTTAGCTGGATGGAAACCTAAGTAATTTCACTCTGATTTTTTGGTCTAATTTGGCCGAAATTTATCTCACTGTAGATTTGTAATAAAGAAAAAATCAACCTAGAAAGAATATCAAAATTAAATCGTAAAAAACAAAATGTCTGTCATGCATTACTGTCAGGTACAAAATAGCCTATATCTAGAATTAAGATCGCAGATTGTTATTTTGCAGACCGATATTATCTTTCTACAAGAACGTCGTCATATGATGATTTTATTTAAGCATATATATATACACAGTCAAATACGCAGTGAAGTGAGTCAGTTTAAAAACAAATAGTACTTACAGCTATAATAATATAGAATTGGTATTATTGAACTCAGCGTGACGAAATAAAAATAGTTACATTGACTCCATTTTAAGATGGCGGTGAATGGCGATAACACGCGCATGTGTGCGTGCGATAACACTTACCTTGTGGTGAATAACATCACTACGGAAATTATTCCAGTGGTGATAATGATGGACATTTAAATGTACTTGTTTTTAATTGAAAATAGTAAATTAAAACTTTTAAATATTGTAATGTTCTGCGAATTAATTATGAATTTAGAATTTGGGATATTATATAGATATTTTCCCCAAACATGGCCAATAACAATTATGATTTAATCCGCGTTCTACTTAAATTTAGCGAACTATTTATTATACATAATATTTTATAAAACTCATTTCTAATGAATCAATTAATATACATTATATGGACTTTCCAACAGTCCCCGTTTTGAGAGGATAATTTCGAATGTTTTACATGTTATAGGTATTATGTATATCTGCTTATTTCTAGTGAAATATTTCAAATGATTTATACATATAATGAATTAATTCATAACGTATTTAATTATATATCTTATATGTGATATAGGAGGTCAGCACGTTTTGGCACGAATTGGGCCAGCTCGCATCGGTGTAGGTACCACACCCCCACAGAAACAGTCGCCGGCCCTAGAATATAATTAATATTTTTATCAAAAAATCACACTGTCATCAAATTGTCAGAACTAGACTAAATTAAACGTGACCACACAGAAGGCACCAACTTTCAAATAAGAATCATCAAAATCGGTTCAATCGTTATAAAGTTATGAGGTAACAAACAATTATTTGTAGGTCGGTATGTGATCTTAACATATATTTTATTTGGTAAGTTTGAATAATGAAGTAATCTACACCATTATACATAACTTTTAACAAGATACCTATTCGGTATTACGTATCTATATTGGAATACGGAATTAACTACTCCACGCCCTGATTATTTTATTTAATGTTAAAAGAACAGAAGTTTGTTTTAACCTGTAATTGATCATACAATGTACCCAGAAATAAATAAAAATGAATAATTAATAACAGTATGAAATCATAATTTTGTCTTAATCTTAACAAATGTTTCGCATTTAGTCTCATTATAGAGAAATTTCAACAGAATAAAAATTAAGTAATATAAAATACTTATATAAAATCAAAGATTTACAATAGCAGCTGGGTCCAATTTCTAAGAGCCCTGAGATATTGTACTGATGCTCTTAAATGAAGTGAATGACGTATAGCTAGAGTGAGATAAGAAACAAACGCACTGAGCGAGTCAAGGGTCAAGGAGTACCTTAGCCTCGTGTGATAGCTTATCTCTTACACGTTTCACCTCGGAATAATAAACGGCCATTATTAGTTCTTTGTGCAGGTATTGCAGGGTATTTCATAGATATGTACGCTTGTATGAGAAATTTGTTTTAACCTATGAGTATGCATACTGTCTTGAATGAGTTTCATCTGTATAAAACAGGATAAAAAAACTTCATTGTCTGTAGAACACAAGCGACCGATCACCAATTATTGTACAAATAAATAAATCAGATTAAATACACTGTCTTTTTTCCAAGCATTTCTCAAAGAGTTTTGTATTGCGCAAATTGATACGTAATTAGTTAAGGGACCTGATGATTCCACTAGAGGTCAGAGGAATTACAAATTGACAACATTTTAGATTGTACAACATTGCTTCTACAGAACTTAGGACAAATTTAAAATCGATAATGGTTATTTAAAATCTTTGAAATTTATTAATATTCGATGGCCTTGATTGAGAATTGATTAGTATTTATCTTGTAAGAGAGAAATAAATAATCTTTAAAGTCGGTTAAAAAGCAAGAAACACGTACATACATATGACGTAAAACATGTTATTTCCGTATGTTACGTATGTCGGTGCGTTCTACTTAAGTGGCCGATATCTGGCCAGGGTCAGAGGTTACAATAACTCGCTGTTTACATCTACCTTGTGCGATAGTATTTGTGTACGCTGTCGTCGCAACATGGTTGTTTTTGTGTTTTATAGTAGCCTAGTTTGAATTTTGACAAAAGGGACTGTAGGGTATTGATTCTTTATATATTGGTTCAACCAGCAAAAACGGATTATATATTTAAATTTTCTTTCACTTATCCTACTATATATAATATCATAAATGTGAAAGTTTGTAAGGATGTGAGTATGTTTGTTATTCTTTCACGTAAAAACTACACAACCGATTGCAATGAAATTTGGTATGTAGATAGTTGGACAACTAGAATAACACATAAGAAACTTTTTATCCCATTATTCTTACGGGATACCGACTTACACGGGTAAAACCGCGGGGCGCAGCTAATTAGTAATAAGGTTTATTTGTGTATATTAAAGATTTATAAATTAAAAATAATAAAGACTTATTTGTCAATGCATATTTTTCAAATTTTTAATATCATAAACTCAAACGATCAAAGATATATTAGAATGTTGTAAAATAAATGATTTTTATCATATTTAAAACCGAATAATTAATTGCCATATAGAGATACATTCGTGTTAGCCAAACCTTGCCTCTCCATGACATATTCCACGAAACATTCGTATAGGAACTACTGTTCACACATTCATGCGTCAGTAAGCTAATGTTCTTTCGAAAAACCGCTCGCAAACAAAGGAGACTCGCTAGTGCACTGTTTACATATGTGTGTTTGTTATTCGCTTCGTTATTCACACAATGTATAAATGCATTATCAGACCTCTTACACTAATGATTATCAGGCACAGACCGACTCGTAAAACTTCTATAAAATCTGGTAGTATCAAACAAAATTAAACCCTAATAATATTATAAATCCCTTCTAATATTATAAATACGAAAGTAACTCTATCTGTTACGCTTTCACGCCTAAACCACTGAACCGATTTTGGTAAAATTTAGCATGAAGATAAAACTGAACTTAGGAAAGGGCATAGGATACTTTTATCGCGAAAAAAATGTTAGAAGGGGTTGAAATAGGGGATGAAAGATTTTATGGAAGAAAATTGTCAAACATAAAATCATGTAAGACTCTTTCACAAATAGTATATGTTTTGACAAATAGTTTAGACTTAGGTATCCTTCCGAAATCAATCCCAAGAAATAAAATCCCAATCCTTCTCTACATCATGTCACGCGATATATCCGAATTCCCGGGAAGCTAGTAGTACAATAAACACTACAAGATGTAACTTGTAAGTGAAATGTAAAAGAATGACGTATCGGGTTCGTTGTCAGCGCGCGCGCAGTAATGATGTTGAGCTGATTGCACTCAATCACTATCGCTCGGTGGCTCGGCACAGCCGCGGCCCACACGGGGGCATCTTGTGACTCGATGTTTATATATTGATATTTTTATTATGACACTCAGCCGCCTTCGAATTGAAACATCTAGATTTTTTTTTTTTTTATGTCGCAGTCGGAACGCAGTCGGACCATTTGTAGAGGCGTAAGGTACATTGCAGACCTTACGCCTCTACAACTGGATTGCCGACCTTAAATTGGGAAGGGATTAAGAAAGGATTTTCGAAAGGAATAAAGGAAAGGACTGGGAAGGGAAAGGTATAGGATATGGGCCTAGATAAATGAGTTCCGAGGCAACAAACCTAAAATGCGGTGGAATTGAGAACCTGCTTTTTTAAATGGTAATAATAAGCAGAGTAGTAGAATGCGAATAAAAAAGCTCATGTGCAATCTATGATATTTTTTGTATCAAATTTCATACAAATTAATCAAACGAGTACCAAACATCAATTTACCTGTAAAGTTGTGCAAACATTAGCAATGTTACTATGAAGGGATTGTAAGTGTGTGATATAAATATAAAAAGTCAATTAAGTGGCTCTCAGAGAGACGCTCAAATATAGTGGCAAGCTTTACAACAGGCCCATATTTAGCAGCAGCATTCAGACGTCTATCGTGATAATGATCATGCTGATATTATCATAAAAGAAGAACTTTTAGAACCATTAATAATGAACAAAATTTTATGTATATATAATATTTTAAAATACAGAATGTGTTATTTGTTTCACTTTGGCTGCCGAATTATTAGTTTTTTATTATTCCTATTCTACAGCAGAAGGCGCACGTCTACGTCTGTATTAAGTATTAAACGTACAATTAGATTTATCTGACCTATGATTATAACATGACCCATAAAATAGAAATCCACAAATCGCCCCGTGTGACAGCACTATATAAAAGCGGCGTATTCTTCCAATCTGCGTAATGTCTGGTGATTCGCGTTCCACTTATTATCGTACGGCAGCATTTGCATAAGAATAACAAGGAGGTTTATTGATGTCTCCCCCCTCACCCCAGCAGGGCTTCCCTCTCGTGCCAGTGTGGCGTAAATACATCAATATTTAACATGAAAGATTAATGTACATGTTACAACCCTAATCATTAGGAACAGAGATTGAATCTATTGAGAACTGATTTTCATATTGGGTATGTTATTTTTATTGTGTATTTGACTCGTTCTGTATTTGATTGTTAGATGAAGACGATAATTTAATAAAAAAAAAAAACTTATTATGTATTAATTATGTTCAACTTAGTGGCCGAGAGGCTTGAGTTGCCACGGTACGGCAAATGACGCAGTTTTGCTTCGGAGACTTTTTTCTATTCTCTAAAAATTTATTTGTTTCACTTGTTCAATCTATATAATAATTGTACTTCCAGGTAACGATAACATCCTTATTATATTTAAGTATAGCGAAGTCTATATCTATCTTAATTGTAATATTTAAAATTGCACTCGCTCCCGCTTCCACCTCTTAGGCAAATTCATTATTTGTCAGTCATGTTTGCTCAGCTCATATTTTGTCTTATTTGAATAATTGAATGTACGATTGATGCCTATTGCCTAATTCACTTGTCTTTTGCCAGAAAGATTAAATATATAAAGATTGTGGTGGAATTATTAAAAATAAATGGTAAAAATAAATTTTGTGTTTAGTGAAAGTCCTTTGGATTCCGAGAAAATTTCGAAAATTCTAAAAATGGCCTTTGCTACTTTTTCTCGTGGTAAGACTATAAATGAAGAATTTTATCAATCTTTTCGATATAGTAATCCTGGATAGATGCGCTATCGAATATTATGCCATACTTTAAGGTTCGCATGCATAGTTTTATTGTAAATAAAACGTAAATTTAATTTAACGTGGTGTAAAAAAGATACGGTCGAAAGAAATTATGCCTATTTCATAAAGATTCCGATACAGTATCTTCACTCCCAGCATATATTCCAGCATTTAATGCCCATGAAATACCTGTTACAATCAGTCAAGAACTTTTATTCTTAATGACAATACAGTAGATTATCTAAATACACTGTTAAAACTAAATAAGCAAGACGAAAGTTCGAATGGTTATTAAATCCAAAATACTAAAAGCTTATTCGACGATAAAGTGATTAACAAAAATATTAAATTAATACAGATGAACAATTTGTGTAATGGAAATACGGAGGGTCAAGTTGTATCGAAGTTATCTAAGTGGGAAGTTACCGAGAAGTTAAGCACCTTTCATCGGACGTGCTAACGCAATTAACAACCTTCGTAGCACGTGTCGTAGCTCGCCTACGCGGCTACAGATGCTACAAAGTGCTACGGCTTTTATTAAAAATTGTCTTTTTGAGATATATGGTTGTCATTATAGATTCATTATTTTATTATTCACTGTATATTAAGGTTTATAACAAATTATGTTATTATAAAACCTTTGAATTGTTATCATGAGTATCCAGTAAAATTTACCCCACACCGAAATTAATTCAAAGTTGATCCAACATTGATATTTTTGAGTTCAATCGAATCAATTGACCGGTAACCAAAATTAACCTTAAACAAACCCGAGCACAGTGCTCGATTCCCACGATTTAAATTCCTAAATTGCGACCGTTTTTAGGGTTTTCACGGTGAGCACAAAGGCCGTGATTTAGGTGCAGCCCTTACTTAATTCAATCATGATAACTGCGGTCCCGGCCGGCGCAAGAAATAAATTGACCAATGACCGCCCTGGCCCGTGCTCAGGGCTGTGCAAGTTTGTTTTGTAGTGTCTTTTGAGCTGAACTTTATGTAATTGGAATGTGGATTTAGTGGCTATTGAAGATTGAGTTTTGATTAAATAAAAGAATCATGATAATTTTAGTATGTTAGAAAGTTTTATCATTTTGATTAATTCACGTGTTCATATGTTTTTCATTGTATTCCGCAAAATAGTATTAAATAAATTAGTTGATTTTTGATGACATATATGATTGAGACTCTTTTTTTTATTTGCAACAGCGTCTTTAAATAACCCGCAGGAATCTGTAATTGGTTTTCTATTTCACCTAGCTCTGTAATTGTAATATTTAAATACATTATCATATTTCCATCAACTGGCAGCCCTACGTTAAAAGAAAGGGCAGTCTAGTACCTGGGCCATTCGACCTTGCAGCGACAGATAACAATTGAGAGTCGCTCGCCGCAAATTCAATATCCCGAGGTGTCGCCCCCCCACCCCCCAGGGAGGTCCGCACCTTGTGTTTAGTGTCCATTCTGCCCCTCTGTAAAGGGGATATAACCACTTAACGGCAAGTCCTATGTTCAATTCAATTTGTGTACCTCCTGTCGCCTCTAAATAATAATTGGATAGTTGTCTGTGTATTTAGTTAGATAGAGATTCGATAATGCACTGGAGTCTTTGTTTTTAGGTGATGGGATAGGGAAAATTGATGATCTTGGATACTTATAATTTAGTAATATTCAATTTTAAGTCAAGCTGCTTGAGCAAACGGGCTTTCTACGGTCTAATGCATTATATCAAGAGACAATGCTTTTACATATATTTGAATAATTTTGATGCAAGAAAAAATAACTTTTGGCTAATGATGAATTGTTCTATATACACTGGTATCCAAAATTAATTAAATTTAAATGACTAAAATTCACTAAAACTGTAAAATATTACATGCATTGCGTGGAGCATGCGTTGGAGCACTGCACACGATTCTACCATTTTTTCTTTTCTTTTGGTTCGCTATATTATGTAATGTTAAGCATTGAAAAGATCTTCGTTTCTTGTCGTTATACAATATGTCCAAATACAATTAATTAGTAATAAAAAAGTAAATGTCTTGTTAGTCATTCTCTCAATTTTCATCTTTATTAATAGACGGAAAACGGTCCATTTTGCGTATAGACGTCATTTATTAAAACACCCTCGTAAAATTGTGAAACTCGCATATCCGTCGCACAAGCGTCACCTTATCTCCTAATTGTTGTTTACAACTTGTCAAGGTGATATTTCAGCGTCCCACATTTAAATGTAAATTGGAAAACTTTTACTTTTGATCACTACCTACATAATAATTTCTGGAGGCCCGCAATTTTAATCGGAAATTAGAATTACGACGCGCACAGAAATCGGAACGGGTCAAGATAGGGCACACGGGGTCCATAAACAAGCGGCGACCGGCCCCAATTAATAAGCCTGAAGTAGTGCAATTAATTCAGTGCCTTCGTAGATTTTAATAGTTCACATAAATCAGGAGCCGGTGGGTTAATCACCGTTTAATATGCCGGACCCTATCGCCGAGACGAATATATCGTGATACGGCACGATACGTGATCCGGAAGGCTTCATTTCGAGGGATTTTTCTTATATCTTCCCTTTGTGTAATTCTCGCACTGCCCGTAATTTTGCTCAACGTGGGGCCAGTTTTATCTTACACCCAGCTCACTTATCTCTCACTTTTCATAGTTTGCGCTGATTGCTTTTTGTTTTTGCGCTCCTTTTGTCCGTTTACGTGCTGTAGATTTCAAATGTGTTAGGAACATGTTTGGGAGTGAAATATTTCTGTATATGTATTAGGATTTACGGGAAGAAGCATCTTATAGGTCATTATAACAAAATAGTGAATAATAAAAAAATTGTTATGTTAAAGTGAACTTTTGTATTACACGCAAAAGTTCTGGTTAAACTTTATTTATAATATTAAATATTATATTTATTACCTCTAACTATAAACAAACTTAAGCTTCCTCCAAGCTCTATTTCATTTTCCTTATTATATTTTCCAAGTCAAATCTCACGAATCTATCCCAACATGTAGCACGTGCAAGTATCTATACATAATTACTTATAACCTGTAATGTATTCCGGTGGTTGCGAGCCAGCCGGCGGCCGGCGCACCTGCGACCGGCGTAAGTCTTGGCCCGGACAACCCTGCCTATGATTTATAACGTGTTAAGTGTACTAGTTTATTTTGTCCCTTCTTATATCAGGGTATAGGCCAAGCTATCTGTTTTGGTTGGATTTGTAAGGACCGGGTTCCAATGTTAGATATATTTTGCTGTTTCACAATGCTCGTTAAATTATTACTCTATTTTTTTAGCAGTTTTAATAACAAAAGCGGACAACAGGCAAAGGCAATGCCTACGAGTATTCATGGGCGGTGGTGATCGCTTACCATCAGGCGAACCACCACCTCAGTTCCTCGCTTTGACATAATAAAAGTTTAGTATTTTTTAGTTTTGAGTATCTTATATACATAAAGCACATTTGCATATAAAGTTTTGTACACTTATTTGTGACTAGCTAGTACGTCCCAAAATTCCCTTTTTGATCTAAGTAACAAAGAATTGCACATAATATATAAAAAAACTTATTCCTTGTAAGAGTATTTCTGGTAAGAAGTGGTTTCATAGTCGCCATACTCTGAGCATATCAGAGCCATCTGAGTGTTGTTTTATTAAGGTCCTTTTATGGTTACTAGTCCGGAGTAGCCACGGAGCTAAGGTAAGCTTGCTGATAAGTTTTATTGTAATGCGTATCAGTGTTAGGTCTACTGTGATCAAACTGGGAATGGTTATGGTATAACATTTTCTTAATAAACTTTAATGTTAAGGTATTAATCGAATCTGTGGGGTGTTGATGCGAATCTTCTTCTTACAACATTTTAAACACGATTTGTAAAAAAAGTAAACAGATTAATAAAATCAGTAATTGGATTTTTTTGTCATTATCTAAATGAGCTGATCGACGTATCTGATGACGATTGTTGAAGCCATTCCGCGATTCAGATTATGTATAAACAACTTCTCGCTTGAAATATTTTACTTTGTCTGTTAAAACTATCTTTCCGCGGCCCCACTCGCATTTCGTTTCACTACTGCCTTAACATATGCCTTATCTTTATGATAGAACTCGTCAACACTAGCAATTATGTACATAAATATATAAACAAATGTCAATAAATAAATCAAAGATTTATATCAAATATATTATCGTACACTTTAAATACACACGTAGCGCTATGAATGATGCCGATAATCTCACGGTGGGTTCAAGGGTCAAAAAACATGTTTATTGATATATAGTTTATTGAAAGCTTATACGCAATTAGCTTATATAAACGCAAATTCATCATTCATGTAATTCAACGTGTATCATGTTAATTAAAATATAGGTAATTATTTGAATATTAATTGTTAAAATATGAAGGATAACGATTTATTTGCATCATTCTATAAGTTTTAACATATCCTCGAATTATGCTGGATTGATTTAATATTTATCATCCTAAATGGGTCGGTTTGTGGAAGAAGAAAAGCAGTCCGAATGTTAAAAGTGTAAGCGAGATTTGATGTTGATAATTATTAGTCTTTATCATATAAGTAAACTATGTACTTTAATTATTAATTGAATGCTTCAATATTATCTAGTGATAATGATTAACAGCAGTTATGATACGCTTACTTTCCTATTAATAATAGTTTTTAAAACTACAAAAGAATACGAATAAAAGAAAAATGTTGCGAGGCAACTCTAGTATTTTACTCTTTTTACCGTTTTGTCATTAAGTTAAAATCAACAAAATTAATTGTCTGTAATTATTAAAATATATTGATACCAATTATCTCATAATTTGTGTATCTTTATTACACTTTACTAAGATTTTAGTGCACTTTCGAGTTTCGGTATTTTCATAGCTTTTTAATTCAATTGTAATAAAAAAATAAATTATAAAGCTTTCAAATTAAATCATAAAAACATTATTTTTTTCATTCACATATACAAAAATGTCCATCTAGTACGAGTTTATGAAACACTCTCACAGGATTCAGCTTTATGATTTGTTTTTGTTTCAGATAATAAAATACATATTTACTAATCATATGAATTTCAACAGAAACCCATATCATAGTATTGGAAGTAAAATCCCATAGTTTAAACTATAGAATTACAAGATAAAAACCTTCACGAGCCTAACGAGTCTCGCTAGTTATTTCTCCTTTACAAATATAGATTTTTCTGAAAATGCTTATTCGTAATAAAAGAAAATATCAAACGTTCAGTGTTCTTCTCTTATTAAGTCCCTAAAAGGTTATAAAATAAGTTTTTATAAGACGTTTTAGGGACGACATTCGGTGTGAAAGCAGCCCCTGGGAACGAAAAGATGGACGCCCGGGGTGCTACTTAGTTTGATAACATATCATAGATTTTATAGGCTATACCTGACGCTTTATACCCTATGAGAATGTTCTAGTTAAAGATAATGTATTTGTCATATGAGAACGACACCCTTGTCGCCATTTTATGTAAATGTCGAATATGATGTTATTAACTAAAGACAAAAAGGTGTTATTGACTTTTAAAAGATTACATAATATTGTAGACTATGAAGTTTGCACAGAAAATAAAACTTATCATTATAATTGTTTATTAAACTATCATAAAGCCAAGAACAAAGAATTGTACATGTTCAGGATTCAATTATCACCTCTTTTTTCTGAATCCAGCCGAAGCCGCGGGTTTCAACGAGTCTACATCTAAAGCGACATTAACAAACTTATGCATACCAATAATAATAATTAAAACAAACTCAAAACCAGTACAACGCCATACTCCTCCGTGCCACAGACTACATTTCGTCTCACTCGTTACACCAGTTAAACATGGACGAATCCATCGTGAGTAGCTAGTCAACATTTCACAAAAGCTAGCGCTTACAAATGGAGTACACTTTTATCATACCTTGCATCAGTTTCCAGCGGTCGCCGCGGGCGAAACAGTGTCGATTTGGACAAATGGCGCGATAGGTGTCCTTCGGGACTGAGCGCTCGTGTGATCGGGCTAAACGCCCTTTCTTGCATTTTTGTGGAAGCTATCACGATTTTATCTGCTGATAAATTCGGTTGAGTAAACGGTTCTGTGGGAATATCGGGTGCAATGGTTATGTGATGTGTTTTCATAGCGGAGTTTATCTGCATATGCATTTTATGGTTATAAAATTATAATTAGATTCACATTCAAGCAGTTTAGCTTTAACTGATTTGTTAAAAACTCCATTTAATTTCATGACTCGCTAGTTGGTAATTGTTATGTTGTTATTTTGGGTTTCACATGGGAACAAAACAATAAATATAATATATTTTTTACGTCGTAGCGGGTAGCTGAGATAGTGGTTCGCCTGATGTTCGGAGAGTAGTGCCTACGAATGCGTTTCTACTCTGACTGACTAACATAGTGATCCATCAACGCACATCTTGCTGAAATTTGTCATGCAGATAGACGTTATGAGGTAAACATCCGCTAAGTAAGGATTTCGATAAATTCTACCCCCAAGTAATGATGAAAGTATTTTTTATTAAATTTATATGAGCTTTCGCTGTTTACATATGTACAAATCCTGAAGAACTAGCAAAAAACTTTCCATCGTCCCCAAATTAAAAAGCATATCTCGCTACTACAACAGTATAATCATCCACATATCTCTGTATACCGTGCTACTGCTCTACGTTTCCTGAATACTCCAAGCCCAATCGATAATGATTATTATCAAAGGAACAAACAGTCTCAACAAGCTGGCTAATCTCATTACAGCGGCCTTTGTATCGACTTTGTTTTTTTAAACCCAGCTCTCAAAGACGGAGTTATAAAATTGTTGAAGCGTTAATTGTGAGCGAATATTAAAGGGTCCATAGTTAGCTTTAAACATAAGTTTTGCCCGGAAAAAATAATATTTAATTTGCGAACTCGTGTCTCTTTCAATGTAATTATGGTCCGCTCGTGTTTTTAGAGCTGGTGAAGTTGGCGCAATGAATATTGTATGTGCCGGAGCGGATGGTTCATGACGTACGTTTTAACATCGCAAGAATTTTAAAAAGACGGAAGGATTTCTAGTGAGCGGTATTTGTGAGGGAGTTTGGGCGAGGGGCATGTAATAGCGATTAGGGATTAGACTATTAATCGGTTTTTATTATTTTTGTATTGATAAAAATAAATTTTAGATCTATACAATAGCTATGAATGAATATTGTTATTATAAATAATGTTTAAAAACCAGCAAGCAAGACAACAGACATCAGACATTCAAAAATATAGCAAAAGTAACATTTTTTTAAATATTTTTTATAAAAATGCATTGAGTTTCAATTTCTATGCAACAAACAGTTAACGTTGTAATATAAGTTTTTTATTTAAAATTGGATAAAACCTATAAAATATGGTAACAATTGTGCCATATGAGATTTAATAATGATTGTTCATCAATCATTCCACCTTATTCATTTCAATTTAATATTTTCTGTTAAAGTTTCAAAAAGCTGTGTTAATATTATTTAAAATATCTAAATCTAAAAGACATTTACCGCGAAGTAAGCATTTTGGCTGCTTAAGATTCCAAAACCAGGTAATAGATAATTAAAGATCTACTCAGCTGTTCAAACAATTACACGGAGCTCAGCAAACGGCAGGAATGTCGGACAAACAGAATAATTCATCTGCAGCTTCCTACAGCCTCAAAGAACTACTAGCGAGTTTTTCTGCTCACTTTACCGCGGTCCGAGGGAGGGGCGATTGAGAATGTTTTTCTCTATTATTTTCTGTATTTCTTATAAGAAATAGGAAATAACTTTCATATTTCTTCAAAATATTGTCATTTATTAACAATTAAATGCAAAAATTATAGATAGTTCGTGTTTATTACGCAATAAATGTGAAACATTTTTGTAATTAAATATGGATACTTGTTTGCATTTTTTCCAAATTCAAAGGTTATTTAGTGCTCATTAAGTGCTATTCTGATTTGAATTTTTATAAAGAGATGGCAAGTACCAATTAACAGTTACTTAAAAATCAGATTTGATTTTTTTATGTTTAGAGAGCATTAAAAAAAGCTTAGTTTACTACAACATACCCAAAAAATCTTACGCGGATAACTTGTAAAGGTTTTTATTTAGATTTTTTCATGTTACACTGGAATATGTAAAAACACAAAAATATGTATTACATTTGACACAATAATAATTTTAGTTAGATTTTTAGTTTAATCTTTTATTTCATATCCACAAAAACTCAAAGCATGCCGTGGCCGTTACAGCTGGCAGCTGCAAACTGCACGGGTTCGCGTGCTGCAACCCGCACGCGCTCGTCCATTGTCCCAACTCAAGACTTCTATCTGAGACGGAGCAATTACTCGGCGGGCTGGAACCGTGGCCCTCCGCTAATTAATTCTCCCGCTTTTAATGTTCAAAAATCGCGGCCTCTAATTAGGTTTTAATTCGTTTTATTGGGCCCAGTAATGAAATAATGGCGGCTCGCAGTGCGCAGGCCTGCTTTATTGGTTCGGCATTGAACCCTTAGAGTGATGACTAATTTCATAAGTTTTTGACCCTTGAGACTGAGTGTTGTTGTTTCACTGATTATTTATGACATTCAAAAATTTTTAATGGTCTTAATTATTTTTTTTTTGCTTAAATTCCTTTCTGATTTTTCTGAGCTCTATTATAATCCTATATATAATACATGATTTGATGGACGAATTCCGATTATAATAAATCTCCTTACGTGTACATAGGGCAGATGATACCGCGGGGCACAGCTAGTATTCAATAAAAGCAATACCAAGTGGATATATAAGTGTTTACAAAAAACTATCGATTTACGAGCAAGCAGGAATGTGACATCTTCTAACAGTTTTTTCTGTGATTGGTAATCGCTTCAGTCATTAGCGTCTCTTTGTTTTTTACGGTCAGCGTAATGGCGCGAAAAATATCGTTATCCACGAACGGAGATCAGGTATAGATTTTGTTAAGGCCTTATTGAATCTAGTCTTTGTATATAAATTACTAGACATTCGTCCCGGCTCCGCTCGGATATCAAGATTCCTCTTTTATCCCAAGGGAGCATTTAATCATGATAAAAAGTATCCTACCACAAAAACCAGCTCATACCTTTCTGTATATCACATTTCATCAAAATCCGTTCAGTAGTTTCAACGTGATTGACGGACAAACATCCAAACAAATAAACTTTCGCATTTATAATATTAGTGTGAAGTGTGATAAGCTGAGAGTTTGTTAATGATTTTAATTTAATGTCAGGACTTATTTGAAAAATTCTTCCATGAATTGAATGATATGTACGTAATCCGTGAGTACTATAGGTTATTAAACAGCTTTCACTGGCGAAGCCAA
This sequence comes from Zerene cesonia, assembly GCF_012273895.1. Taxonomy (NCBI): domain Eukaryota; kingdom Metazoa; phylum Arthropoda; class Insecta; order Lepidoptera; family Pieridae; genus Zerene; species Zerene cesonia. The sequence goes on from NC_052107.1 coordinate 270,967, forward strand.
GACGGAGCGCTTTATAGATGCTGTGATAAAATGAGGATATTTATATGATGTGTTCTTTTTCTCACGGTTAAAGAATCTACCTCACATTGTCTTAAAAAAAATATATCTACTACTTGTTAACTTATTTTAAAATATATATTACCCAAAAATGGTGCTGCTTTGATGTTTTGGTTACCAACGTTTGTTTACATTTAAAAATTAAGATAATATGTTATTTGGTTTACTCGAGCATATACCTATACTTACTATGACATAGGTACATTTATTTGTTACATATTTATGTACATAAATATGTTTATGGATATAGAAAGCATATTTTCCTAACTTAGAAGTTGATACTTTCCAGAGGCACGGCAAGTTGTGAATAAATTTCTCCATTAATTCATTAATAAACGAAATCAAGTTCCCTCCATTATCGTTCTTTCATAAACACCTTAATTCTCATTAAGGGCCGGTCATTTGGAGCCAAACAAATTAACTTTTAGGCACCGCATACGCGAACGTCAGGAACGCTGCGTTCTCTACTTATGTTCAAATATAACAGGTAAAGAGATTATGTAAGTGGGATGACATTAAAACATTGAATAGTTGAAAACAAAATACTGTTACGTCGTACGATGATAATATAATTCTCTCTACTTAAACTATATACCTGTATAATGAACGGCTTTTTTGAGAAGCCACTGCTTATAATTGATGAAATGTTATGTGTTATATAGTTTATTTTTCGATGAAACTCAGTCTATATTATAAACATTATGCTACGCTACGACGTTCCTACGAGTTAATTATAAAGTATATGTTATTATTGTACAAAAATATAACAGAGTGAGTCATAAACGCAAAGGCTCTAAAGGACCCTTAAGTTTGATGTAATTGTTCGTTCGGAACGTCCCTAAGAATTGTCGCGATTTCTGGTAATCAACCCGCGCAATCACCAACCCCTTGGACCCATTTATTTTCGCTCCATTTAAAAGTTACACCTTGATCGTTTCATAATTTTCTAATTCGACTATGGAAGTATTGGTTTGCAGATTTTCTCCAACGATGTTACCAGCTGAACCATTTAAAACGACAGGGCCTAATGTGTGGTTTATGTATTATAAACAGGCTGTCATTTACTTTTAAGAGCCTTTTGTCCTTAAAAAGAACATATCTGATTATTGTTAAAATGATAGAATTGTATGACAATAACTCAAATTTTCACGAAAGAACTTCACATTTAGAATAATTAATTATCTTTTTGTAATATAAATTTCACAGTAAGGCTACTTACGATATATTAAGAGTAATCAACCCTGATAGAGGATGTCTAATCCTCCCACGAGGATACATCTATTCAATATTGCGATAACAAAAACATCAGAAACTATTATTATACCTCATCATAGGAAAGTTCCCAGAGATGTGGCCGTCACCCGTCCACGATCGTGTGGCGTCACCTAATTCCGCCCACAATCAAACAGCGCCATTCCACAAATTAGTTTTCATATTTAAATTGCTCCCGTTCTTAGCCTTTGCGAACACTAATTTTATAGGATACGATATTTTTAATGTTACCTTTTATATAATTTTTATTAGAGAAATTAGGTATATTTAAGTACTCGATGTAACCCGCGGTGTCTGGTGTTACTCGGGTAGTAAGTAGCCTATGTGTTAATCCAGACTGCAATCTATCTCTGCACCTAATTTCATGCCGATACGATAAGCTGTTTTCGCATGAAGGAGTATCAAACTCTAAAATAAAAAAAGGATAAAATATAAGCTTTCACATTTATAACATTAGTTCTACTAATATTTAGATTTATTCCTAATAATAACAATTTCACCCAATAAGGCGTGTTCCTACCTACATATTTACTTGTTATTTTAATGCATAACATTTCGTAGTTTTGTTCTGTATATGTTTCAGTATACTTTGAAATACGTCATGCTAGAATCCTTAGCGTATCCACGTAAAATGATGGCATATCAATCTTCGATAAAATTAGATATACAGAACCTCGTACACAATGATTATTTACTTTCTTTAAAACATACGATAAATCGTCTCGTATGTCTTAAACGACCCGCAGGTTCGCTGCGAGATTGATTTCTCTTCCAGCTCTTCCTGACCTCCCCCCCCCCCGGGCGGCGTTTGATCGCGTTATTTCTAGAGATAAGCCCGTTAATTGGCCGGCGAGCAGGTTCACTCTCGCTATTGATCTTTAAAAATTTCGACTTGGTTGGAGAAAATGTATTGGCAGATAGCTTATAGTAGCGCATGTAAATATATGCTATGTATATTAACACTAATATCATAGAGAGGAGAGTTTTGTATGTTTTTTACGTATTCATGCTAAAAACTGCTGGACCGATTTCAAAAATCCTTTCACCATTACAAAGCTGCAACTTTACTGAGTGACATAGGCTATATGTACTACGGGCGAAGCCGGGGCAAACAGCTAGTATGATATATTAGTGAAGGTACTTGTAAATGAACATAAAAGTATTTTTTAATTTAAATAATTGGGTTTTAATTTGAGATGTTTGTATTTTGAGAATTATATGAGCTAGAAATAGGGAAGTCAGATTGTTATTCATATAAGGTGTTCGAAATCGCGGGAACCAGCTAGTAAGGAAAGTTATGAGTTAGCTAGAAAGTAAATATATTAAAAATTCTGAAAGCGATAGCTGATACATTAAGACAGTAATTATTCCGCCTCGAAGGCGGTCGCTAAACACACAGTATAATGGGATGTAAGATGTATCTCGATTCAGGTTGGTGAGTAAGAATAAAAGTCGGAAAAGTTGGCATTGTTCGCGAGACAAAGCGCAAGGAGCCGCGGGAAAAGTTGATGTGAACCATTTTTAAATACTGTATTTATTTAAGCTATTGTCTCGGATCTTGTTTAGACTTTTTTGTGGTTTTTTCATTGAAATGTTTTGTTAAATTGACTGGATTTTAAAGCGTGATTTCATAGTTTTGAAATATTTACTGCGAATTCAGTATGGAGTTAAGTTGTGTGTCTAGATTTATAATATTATTATGATGGCTTGGTGGTCTATCACTGCATAATAATGCAGTGAGGAGAAAGACGATATACGAGTATTTATTGCTATGAAAATTTCTTCGAAAAAACTGTATTTTAAATGACGTCATATCATATAATCATAGCATGATAACATATGCTTTAATAGTCGTATACACATTCATAATTACACGATGATATTAGAAGAGAATGTTAAAATAAAGACAATCACTTTATTGGAGCCTGATCGTATTTAAATCTTATAATAGTGCGATTGCTTTATGCGTTTTTTTATGTCTCAGTCGGCAATGGAGCTGGTGGGGCGCTTGATGGTAGGTAAGCGCTACCACCACCCATGAACTTTTGTAGAGGGAAGGGGAAGGAAAAGGAAATGGGCCCCCGGCTCTCCCACTCACCGAACGAAACTTTTGCTACTCGTTAACACCATGGGTTTTCATCCGATCGACGTGATTCTTGTTGTGTTTGATACGCAATTAATATCATTTGGTCGCATTTGGAATCAAGTGTTATGCCACCCTCCACAGGCACGTCGATGATCTTTTTAGTGGGTCATGTTTATTTGATCGTCTTCTTGGTACAGTGGTTAACGCGTGAGCATAGAACCGAGGGGTCCTGGGTTCAATTCCCGGTGGAGAAAAAGAAAAAAAATGTCTCGTTCTGGCAGGGCAAATAAGACTGATCACCTACTTGTCCGTAAAAATAATCGATCAGTGAAACAGATGTACATCATCTGCCCCATACCCCACTAGGGGACACGGGGCTTCACTTAATGTTTATTTTAAATAATATAATTATCAACTTTCTTGCGCTTTCTCTCATTGGAATGCTAATCTATAATCCAGCATTTGTTTGAGTTTTTATTGAATAAATTAATGCAACCCTCTCGGTGCTTTGCGAATGTTTCTCCAACTATTTAGATTTTAATGTAATTATATTTTAACTTTTAAACAACGTAAAGATAATATAAATTTTGTTATATTCTAATAACTGGTGAAGCTTTTGTATATCGTTTTTTATTAATTTTGTATATGTTGGTAAATCGATTATTTGTTTGGTTAATTTATTTTTGAAATTATCCATTTCAAATGAACAAATATTACACCTAATATTTAGCTTGTACAATTGTTATAAAAGTAGATTTTTTTTTATTTCAGCTAATTTGCAAAAAAAAACTTTATTTCTATTGTATTATATCAATAGTAGTTATAAAAATGTAATTCATATTAATTCATAAGTCAGAATAAATTGTAACAAGCCGGTGATTGTATTAGATTGAAGTTGAAGCGAAATCACAGTATTGTGTGAAAATTGGAAAAGTTTCCTCGTTATCCGTCATCTTAGGGCGCGCGATCATTTGTAATCGTTCGCTCGACAGCCCGTGAGTGTTCAATTGAAATATTTACGTTTTATCGTACTTTGGAAAGCAAGGTTAGCTATTATATATAAAATATAATATAGATAAATACATTGAAGATAGGTATGTTAGGAAAGGTATGTTTGAATTCTTAGTATTGGATATAAGATTTAAAAATTGTAAAATATCCTATCTTCACAAATCTTATTTGAATGGACTACCATTAATAACCATTCAAATTAAATGACAAATTTTTATGATTGGTGTTCATTGTGTAATATTGAATGAAAGTTTAGTGAGTCTGGTTAATAGGTAATACCCGTCTTTTTAAGTATTATTCGATAAGACAATTTAAGTCAATAATTTAGTAAAATAATAATAGTAAAATAATTTATAATAATAATAGTAAAATAATTTATAATAATAATAGTAAAATAATTTAGTCAATAATTTTTTTCGAGTATTTCATGTCATAGTTTTAACTCATTTCATGTCTTATATATTAACACATTTATTGTTAGTTAATAGTAAAAAGTAAATATTTATATTTTAAAGTTATCGTAAGAATGTTTACAAGTGAGACCACACCACCAAAATCAGATGCATCCCTTCCCCGCGAAGGGTTCTCTTTTAAAACTCGCCGAGTTGTTTTTAATAAATTAATTTTATTATTTTTCGAGCGCCGTCTTGGCTTTATTGGCGGAATTTCTCGAGTAATTAGTCTTTTATTATTATATAATTTTTGGAAGGGTTGAGGTGCTTGCCAGATGGTCGTCCGTTTGTAATTAAATTGAGCGGTGCTGCCAGACCAAGGCAAAACGGAAAGGTAGATGGATTTTTTAAATGATTCTTATTTTGATTGGGTAACATTTTCAACACAAAAAGACTTTAATTTTATAAGATTTTCAGTATATTTCTCAAAAATTATAGAGATTCATTAGAAAATAATGAAATTTAATTTATGATATTTTCTTTTGTTGTTAGAATTGTAGTTTACATTTTAAAACGCATTTTATTTTTAAGGCTGCTCTATGTTATTATATTATTAACTATAAGACTATTTACATTTTTATCTCTGAAAAAATCATAGTTTCCAGATGTGTGCGTAGTGAATTTTCCTTTACGTTCATAAATGAAGACATCAATATCATGATTACAAGCTCGTGTTAATGAGTTGTGACGTCATTATCGTAATTAGCTGCCCTGATTCTTGTGTGTTTGTTTTGTGTGTACCTACAGACGCATACCGAGTCATCAACGTGATTATGGGTGAAGTTTGAAGCTATAAGTGTGTTTATTGGAGGAATTATCGTTGCCAAGAGATTTTTAATATCGACTTTAGGCATTAATGTACAAAATTAATGTATAATCTATAAATTAAGGTATAGATCTATTGGTGAAATAATTAAAAAAATCAATTAATTAAATGTGAATTCAGAGATAACTATTTCCTTTTTTTTAAATTGAGCATCTTAATCTCACAAGTTGTTGGACTATTGATTTAATATTGCTAAGATTATCATTCTTAGATTTCTTCAATAACCACATGAACACTGAAATACTTTTTCTATATAAAACAATAATCACTTACAATCAACACTACACAATGCAATAACTTTGATAACAATTACAGGTAAAAACAAAATTATAAATTTGAAATCATTTCTCATAGCTACACAAAATATAGCTAGACAATATAACCTTCGCAGATCTTATATTCATGAAGACTTTAAACATTACGTTGTACGTTGTAAGGTGAAGGCTTTGTGGGTGGGCGTGTCCAGGTGGCAGGTGTGGCAGGGGGCGGGGCGGGTCGCACCTGCCGACGCAATTGGCTCTACCTGCGCTATGTACTCACCTGGCCTTTTTATTTCGCCGCCAATGTGTTTTGCGGTTTGTTCATTGGTGCTTGCTGTGGAATCACTGTGAGGTTTTCTGTTGTATGTAGCACTTTTTTATATTTTAAAGGATAAACAAAATTTGTTTGCGAGTTTGGATTGGATATTTATTTGGAGGCTTTATTTGTGTTTCACCATTTTTTCTTTGGTCCTTATGAATGAATTTAGAAGATTTGTTTGTAGTGTATTCGGTAGGTTTTGTTTCGTAGGAAATTTGAGGCCTGTTGTTTGTTGTTTAAAAGGAGATAAATTGGTAACAATGGCTGCAATTTTTATGTCAGTTTAATATTTACCAACTCATCTACTAATATTATAAATGTGAAAATGTCTCTGTCTATAGTTTCTTCTTCACACTAAACAACTGAACTGATTTGGACGAAATTTGGTGCAGAGACTCGAGAAAGGTCATAGAATAGTTTTTATCCCGGGTATTCCAAGGAACGGTAACTATGCTGAGAACATCCCTGTATAATCTCTCTCTCTTTGCTTATGTGGACACTGTCGCGGGTCGCCGTTAATTGAATGTATATTTAACAGAACTCTTAACTTATTTTGGTTATGATATTCAAAAGGAAATAATAATGTTTTCCATCTTTTAAGTAGACTAGCTGTGCCCCTCGGTTTTCTAGGTCGTAAATGTTCGTTAGCCTTCCGCAATAAGTGGACCATTAAAAATGAAACAATTGTATTCGAAGCAGTGCTATTGCTATTTTTAAACAACCCGAGCGAAGACGGGGCAAGCGGTGTTTATATTGTATGGTTTTAAAAGTTGTTGTTAAAGCAAAACCGAGAGTGTATGTAGGTCTACGCACTAAATCCTAGTGGGTCTACGCCTACGACCCTCTAACATTTAAGAGGGAATATTTTTTGCGCAGTTAACCCGACACGGAAGGGGAGGCGCCGTCTCTGCGGCCGAGGGTTTACCTCTTTAAAACTGACCTTTACGAGATTGGGTCTGTCCATATTCCACTTGGAATTGTGGAGGAATCTATTTATATTTTATAACTACTAATGTTACAAATGCGAGTGACTCTATCTGTTTGTTTGTCTGGAGTTTCCTTTTAACGACGTGTGCGAAGCATATCATAATTTCATTAAAAGCTATAATAAAAAGAGTATAATGTAGGTTTAATCACTCAGCTGTGGTTTGTTACAGGCGAACTAGACAAAAAAAAAATGTTTAATTTTCAGGTTGACAACAATCCAGCAATAGGAATAAGTGAAATTCCTTGTTTCAGTTTATGTTTCGGTTATATAGAAAATAATACACGATTATCTCGAAAGAACTTACGTCCATATCGTATGTACGTAGGTAGGTTAAAAAAAGAAAAATATCTTTACTTACCGGTTTTTTTCTTTGATATGTGTGATAAATTATATGCATTTGTGGCACGCATAAAGTCTATCAAAAATCAATCAAAAAACTCTTTATTGTGCACCTTTACAAGAAGAGTAAAAACAGGATATAAATAACAACATAATATTAACATGAAGAGCACAACAGGCGGTCTTATCGCTTAAGCAGCGATCTCTTCCAGACAACCTGGTGGACAAGGAAAACGCAGGGTATACTAATGTAAAAGGGAGGCGCAATAATAAGAGTTAATAAGAATAGAACGTATAATAAAAAGAAAGTCTATGTAATTTACTAGACTAAGTTGTTCTTTAATTTCTTATTGTTCTGCTGTTGGTTATCCCAAATAGAAAACTTTTTGCATGTAATTGCGTAAAAAATAGTTTTTGCTGACAGATGCTTTTAAACGTTTATATGTATGCGTGCAGTGTATGAAAGAAAGAAAGAAAGAAAGACAGAAAGAAAACAAGCTTTATTGCCACAAAAAAACTAACATAAAAACAAACCCATGGAAAAACTAATATAAATTAAAAAATTAAAACTAATATAAATTAAAATTAACATAAAAAATGAACATGGCAATCGGGACAGACTCAGCCATGCTGACGGGCTTTAATCCCCGAACAGCGCTGATTTTCAGTCTGCCCACGTGTTTTGTTCGAGGTTCTTATATATTTGTCCAGGTACCAACCATATCATACAAATGCAGTGTAAATATTAATTAAACAGATAGTTATAAATAAAATAATAATTAAGAAGTAACATTTCTGTTTATATGTTTGTGTGTGATATAAAAACGTGTGTGTGCAAAATAAAAGTGGAGCATGCACAGAGTCTTGTAACCGTATGTTTTGTGGCGCGTGGTGTTCCGCCGTCGCCTTTATTCAATGAGATACGTTTTTATATCCGACCTTCGGACCTGAACCAATATCATTTGCAAATATATATCGGGAAAAACCTTATTCAGATGCGCTAGATTGTTCTGGAATATTTCGGAATAATTTTGATCAGCGTTTGTATTGCTTTTCAAGCAAATTTAAGTTTTAATATTACAGGTTTAACAATTACTGATGTGTTAATTGGATGCGGGCCTTGTATTGTTATATTTGTTATTTAGATAAAATGCTGTAAATACACATGAAATTACGTATATCATTAGAGTAGATATGGTTCTAGACATAACAAAACCGCCCGGGCCACAGAATACTAACTAGTAACTAGCGTCCGGGCTTCGCCGTAGTACATATATAGCCTCAATCCTTGCTTAATAAATGGGCTATCTAAAACTGAAAGCATTATTCGAAACGGACCAATAGTTCCTGAAATTAGCGCGTTCAAACAAACAAACAAACTCTTTATCTTTATAATATCAGTATAGATAAGAAATTAATAAATTAACATTATAAGCTGTAAATCTATTGTTACCTTTAATTACCAAAAACATGGCTTTTCCATGGTTATTTATATTGTATTAATTTAAGTAGTGCAATGATAATTTTTGTGTAGGTAATTTGTTATAAATTTGAATTAAATTAGTATTTGTTATTACCCCTTACAGTCTTCCTGTTTTGTCACTTTGTATCAGCTGACATACAATTTATATCGACGATAAACAAATGGGGTATAAACTGTAACCAAAATAAACATTTCACCATCCATTAATTAAGAAAACAACTCGTATTTACCTCAAACTCATTAATTATACCTTACAATACATCGCCTCACTGGCGCCAGTAACTTATACTCTGATATCAACTCTTATCATACTTACGTAGCGTTATAAATTGGCCGAGTATTTTAAACTGTATGGTGTACATTGCTGGTTATGATATGTATGTGATTATCGTGGATCCAAGACGTGGTTCAACGTATGTTATACATACTGTTTTGTGTGGGTATTTGTTAAAGCATTTGTGTCGGAGTGGGGGCCGTAATGATAGGGTAGTTGTGTAGTCAGGTGGGTGATGGAGGATTGCTTTTTAGGGGATAAACAAATCATTATGCTGTAACATACCTACCAAACTACCCTATAGAACCTTAATGTAATATTTTTATTCTGTCAAATCTGGAATATTGTTTTTTTTTGAACAACCTATCGTATTAGTTATACCGATGTAGAAAGTATGTAGCTAGATTGCTTTTATTTGATCATTTTTTTTAGATAACCTTATATTTTGATATAAAAATAATAAGTAATATGCATTTATTGCAAACTTAAATAAAAAATATTAAAATTGATTAAAGCTTAATTACTCTCACTCATAATTATTAATTATCACTCAGCTTCCATATTTGCACACATATATCAGTTTAGAAATACTTAGAAAGAAGCAAAGCAAACAAAACATAAAAAAACGATAAAATTAAAGTGATGTGAAATAAGTCTTTCTAAAACTTTCATCAAGATAATTTTCCAGGTTTTTGAACGAATTCCTGAATTCTGCACGAAATAAAGTCGTATTTGTAACATCTTTCGCTGCAAAGCACAAACACGAGGAAATGTGTTTACCGTCTCTCCCCCGTAATTGAAATTTTAATTGAACAGGTGCGCTAGGTAAGCGTGTGCACGGGGACAAACAAACACAACTAAATTGAAATCGTAATAGAGACATTTTGATCAGAGTTTAGTTTTGTAATGGAATATATTTTTAAATGTATCCATCCAAAGTAATGGATACAGTTCTTTTAAAATATGCAAAGGTGATCTATGAGGAAGAGGATCTACTTGAATCAGTGATAGATACTATTGTATCTATCTGCATCCTTAATTCAAATACTTATAAATATCTCTGACTGCGAGGCAAATACAAGCTGTATCTCCACAAGGAAGATTCACAAACAAATTAAATTACATGAAATCAAAACATCGTATATTCGAAATATTATTCGAAATTAACATAAACGTTAAAGCAGGGGCATGAAGCAAATATTTGGCGAGGAGTAATAAAATCATATACGAGGATACCTGACAGCTTTCTACTAGCTGCAGCCCGCGGGTGTACTTGTTTTAATTAACTTATTCTCTTGTTTGATTTACACTCGTTTTTTTTAATTGAAGTCTACATTATTTTGCATCAAGATGTAACGAGATGTAGAGAAAATCATTATTATTATTATTGGGTGCTTTTCCAGGTGATCTCATGAAATATTGTCGTAATAAATTACTTAATATAAAAGTAGTTTTACAAGTGTCTATAGGCGGTGTTGACCACTTAACATCAGCTGGCCCACTGCTTTCGTGCTTGCTCTGTATTAAAAAAGTATTGTAATAATTAAGTGATGCAGTACATTGCAGTGAAGCGA